>NC_056745.1:1509348961-1509378961 GCF_019279795.1 Protopterus annectens
CAACAACACCACAGACTGGGGCCAAAAGCAGAGGTGTCTTAATGTACATTAGGAAAAAGCATACTTCCAGGTTGGTTAAACAGGATGATACCATGGACCTCTTCCACATGAAAGGCACATTAAAGAAGGTCCATCATTGTATCATGACCAGCTAAAACATACTAGAGGCACTCACCATCCAACCAAACACCCTATGCATGGGTGACTTTAACTACCCTTCTATAGACCACAAAACATGCACTGCCTCATACTCACAGGCATGACCCTTTCTGGATATTATTAACACAAACACCCTGGAGCAGATAATGCATGCTCCAATCAAAGGATCAGGCATACTGGATTTGGAACACAATAGCATGGGAGAGTATTGCACCCCATACCACATCCTCCCTTGTGAGATCAAATCACAAAGGTGTTTCAGTTGAAGTAAAAAATAACCTGGAAAACCCAGTTAAACCAGTAATAGGGACAATTCCATGGCAAACTACATCCTGACAGTTTGTCAAAATTCAAGGCTTCCCCCAACCCTGAGATCACAGTTACCTATACAGAAATATTCACAGATTCCCTATACAAACATGTGAATGGTTGCATAGAAGATGCAGTAAATACCAGAAGTAAACCCAAAACAAACACTAAAAAAACTCTTCTGGTGGAATGCTCACCTAAACTGGGAATATAATAAAAGAAAAAAAACATGGCCAAAATCAGGAAGAGCAACACACTTAAGGACAAATGCACTCTTATACAACTAAACAAGAAACTAAAAGTTCTAATTAAGACCAAATATGCCACAAAGTACAAGGTCAGGCTAGCCTCATGGGCTAAGTACAATTACAAGACCTTCCTCAGCTAATCAAGAACTTTAAAGGTAACATACAGCAGTATGCTAAACTGGCAGTGAATGGCACTGCCTTCACTGATGAGGGTGACATAACAGATCTACTGGATGATAAATTCACCTCAGATTTCACCCCCATTTCCCCCCAGCTCCATCAGGTGACACCCCTTCCAGCATAATCCCCCCTCCCCCCGCTATCAGCAAAGAGCAGGTGCTAGCAGCACTCGCTAAAGCCAGAAACACCACCTCTATGGTTCTGAAAACATCCATGGTTGCCTCCTGTAGAATCCTAATTATGACCTATCAAGACCACGTGAGGCACTCTTCAACTACAGTATTGTAACAGGCCATATTCAAAGTGAATGGAGGACCAGAACAGCCATTCTCTTGCACAAGGCTAAATCCTCAACTGACCTAGGGAACTACAGATACATCAGTCTAATGAGCCTAATATGTAAAGCCATGAAATGAATTATCACGTATATGATAAACAAGAACATTGGCAAACTACAGACACTGGATCCATCCTGATTTGGCTCTGCTAAGGGAAGGTCCTACCTATTTAACCTGGTAGACTTCTTTGAGAGAGACATAAAGGCAATGGATGAGGATAAAACAGTGCATACTGCATGTCTTGATATGATACAACATTCCTCTCTGAGCTAGGCAGAAATCCCTACATAACTTGGATTGTTGCCTGGCTCACAGACAGCTCGCAAAGTTGCCAGATGACTGTAAATTGGGAGCTATTAAAGATTCTCCCCAAGAAACCAATAATTTGCAAGAGAATTTAACACAGAAAAATGACTGATGCCAAAGCTATGGCCTAAACTCAATGTCAAAAATGCATTATAATTTCTATTCAAGAATTGTCATCCCAAGTTATTTACTCCATTGATAAAAGAGTCCTAAGAGTCAACCCAGTGGTAAGGGATCTAGGAACATATGCAAACAGAAATCAGGCCTTTGGCCAGCACATAACTAAT
Source organism: Protopterus annectens (assembly GCF_019279795.1). Taxonomy (NCBI): domain Eukaryota; kingdom Metazoa; phylum Chordata; order Ceratodontiformes; family Protopteridae; genus Protopterus; species Protopterus annectens. The sequence goes on from NC_056745.1 coordinate 1,509,350,789, forward strand.
ACAGTAATAAGATCATTCTATGTCACCCAAACTATAGGTAAGGGTACGGCTTCCATATCCAAGGAAGGTATAGTACCATTCTACTCAGCCCTTACCAGACTTATCATTTAGTTTAATGCCCTCTCTGGCATATACCTAACAAGACACTTGCAATAGTTGGAATGCCCACAAATATTTCTCACCTGGAGAATTTCGGGCATGAATGCCTTCTTGTCTTACACTGATTGCCTAAAGACTCTCTCTCTATTCAGTCTCCTACATGCTGTTGAGAGGGGATCTTTGTGTGGCTTGCAGGGCTTCCTCAGACCCAGACCTGATGGATCTGCTGCATATGTGCAAAACAAAACAGCACCAGAAAAACTAGGTACAGGGATCTGTAATTTACTTTTATTATTTTATTTATTTGCACTTGTTTTCCAGGATAGTCCAGTGGGCCTAGGAGTGTCCATTTCAGTGGAGGCCTGGGGAGAAAACCACCACATATTACATATACATTGATGAGATAAAGTTACATAATGACTGTTAACAGATTCAAGTTACTAGTAAGCAACATTATACAAAATACAAAAATAACAATCATTTACAGCCAGGTACAATATATACATGTTGATATCCAATTAGAATTAGGCTTTCTTTTCTTTAAATTTCATCTTGTAGCTGAGGATGCATAACACTGAGAGGGAGAAGAGTTGAATTACGTGAAGATAGATATTTCAAAGTGTTAAAGTTATTAGAAAAGGTTTCTAGGTCCATGTAATGCTGTGACATAAAGAGAATATGCTGGAAAGACAGATATGTGTCTTACCGGATCCCAGCACTATGGTACAGGGTCTCCATCCATTTAAAACAGAGTTCATCCCTGACCCTGTTCAAACAAAAACTTGATAATTGGATGGAAAATTGTAAATTTATCCCTGGTCTGAGCTCCATGGCCTTTATGGACAGAGGCAGTCAATATGAAAAGTATTATCCTAACTATCACCCCCCCACCAGAAAACCCTTAATTATCTCTCTGATAACATGCCCCACACAGAGACGCCATGATACTCGAGACCCAAATGGGTTTGGGGTACAAGGTTAGGCTTACAAGGGCCATAATAGCCGCTAGACTAGTAACAACCTAAGAACCTATAAATCCAACACAGCTACCTAATTGTTTTGTTGTCGCTTATGTTTTTAAACCATCAGAGGGCAAGCATTCAGCTATATGTATTTTGCTAAAAGGCACTGCATGTTACCTGTTATCTGATAAAAGTACTGCAATAAGATTTAGATAAAGGAATCATCCTCTGCTGCAACTGTATGAAGGAGTAAACAGATGGTTTGATCAGTGTCTTGCATTCTCAACAAAGAAGGATATAGTCCAACTCTAAGTATCTTAAGTTTTATTTGCAATACTAATACCTTGTCTTCGCCCTTTTTTTTTAAAATAAGAAACATCTTAATTGAATTATCACCCACGACACAGGCAATAATACATTTATATAAATGAAACAAACCAATGTATGTCTTCACCCTAACATTTTAAAAGAAGTCCTTACCAATGATGTGGTTCTTTCAATGTGTTTTGATCATATCTGCTGCTGAAAATGGGTTATGTCAAATTTCCTAGTCAACAAACACAACAAGCAAACATTTTTTTTTTCATTTGCCTTTAAAGATGCAATGAATACAGATCATGAAAAAATATGTTTTTCTTATCATTAGGTAAAACTGCAAGAGTCCGCTGTCTCTGCTGAGGACTAAACAATGAGCGATGCTTGCTGAAGTGGATTACTTAAGATTCATTCATTAAGCACATTACAACATAAAGATTATGCAAATGAGTTAGCATTAACTGCAGAGTATTATATTTTATTTGTATATTTCCTTCTACAGGCCTTTTCTAATTCCACATTAAAGTAACACTGAATAGTAAAATGTGAACATAGCAGACAGATACATATGTGTATAATCAATAACTTTTTATATGGAGCTTAATTTTGAAAAAAGACTACATCAGAGAAGATTATGCCTGCTTTTAACTGTGTAACATCATGCAGCTGCAGTCCTCCATTTGAAGGTGTCTTCAGTATAATTGATAAAGTGTCTTTTATTTATAAAGCTTTTATGTGTTTCATTTTTGGCACTACAATACAATTTGCTTTACAATACTTTCAATAAATTCATGGCCAGAAACCAGCAAAGAATCAAAAACAAGAAAAGAATGCCATTTCACCTACAGTACTGTTACTGAAAAACATGGAGTATACAAGTTATCCTAAATGCACATGGCAGCAAGCCATAACACACAGAACAAAATGCCTTTGCAGGGAAGTCCAGCAGTTCACAACCTATGGTACACTTCAGAAGGTGAAACAAAACACTTATTTTGTGTGTTTTAAGCAAGCAATAATTCCTGACAGGGAGAGAATTAATGGGACAATAACAGTCCTCCCAGGGGTGTTGTGAGAGCCGACACTGCAAGGGGAGGACATCTTCACCCCTGGAAGGTCCATTACTTCTCCAATAATGCCCACCCTAGAAGGCATTATTGCACTTAGAAAATGTTATACAGTGCAGGTCTATGCTAAACTAACTAGATTCCAGTTTTCAGGAAGCAGAGAATTTTGACTTTAATCTAAACTTTAATAAATTGGCATAATTCATTTGATTAAACATCTTGTCCTTATGATTGGTCTCCTACAGGCTGCTGAGAGGTAACTTATGCCTGGCCCACAGAGTATCCCTTAATCAAGCCTTAATGCACTTGTTGCACATCCTGAAAACAAATTGCATCAGAAATCCACGATCCAGGGACCTAATCCTTGCCTGCAACATGAGTTGGACAAGCTGGAGGGACAGGTATGTATCTCTCAGGGTACCCCTTCTCTGGAACAGGTTTTTAATCCACATGATGCTAAGTTCTTCCTTGCACTTATTCAAGTGAAACTTGGATTAGTGGATGGGGGATCATAAATGAACACTGAGCCTAGCACCTACGTCTATATTAGATAATGGAAGCTTGTAATTGCTTGACCACTCAGGCCTAAGTTTATGTAGCCCTCACAAAACCTATGGGACCAATACCATTCTAATATTTCTGGGAATAATGGCTAGGCTTAAAAAGTTTATTTATAGTCATTAGCATCAAATTTTCCTGTAACCATATGAGCCTATGAAAAAATAATATTAGACCTGACTCTTTTAAATTCAGACATGGGACTCATTACATTTTTATATTTATGGCAAAATCAAAACTACAATGAAATTAAGGAATAAAATAAAGTACAAATAAAATTGCAATGGTATCTGAATTATGCCAAATTAAACATGCAAAAATGGTGAGAAAATATAACTAAATGTTGTCATATCTTTAAAAAGACAATATCAATTGTTTTTCAATCATTAAAAAATAAAACATTAAAATCAATTAAACTTGAATCATATTCTATGATGCCAAATGTTATGCACAGATTTTCTTATAGGACAAAATTAATGGCAACATCGTATCAAATTAGAAATATATAAACCAAGGTCTCCAGAAGCTTTGTACCAAAGTTTGAAGACATCTTGCTAGCTATAAGAAGCATTTTGAGGGAAAAGAACTAATAAAGTAACTACCAAAACTGCAGATGATAAAACACTACATGCATTCTTTATTTAAAAATGGTAGAAATTATTGGACAAAAATAGAAAAAAATAACTGTATAAGAATAATAACTCAAATCTTCAAGACATTAAACAATAATAAAGCATCAATTACAGATATATTATTCCTGAAAAATATAAACTGTTGCAATATAGAATAACCACTTTACTTAAAGATGCCTTTGAATAGCTCCTAAATAAAATATTCAATCACCTTGGATTGTCACTTTGATAATGACAATATTAAATCAATAAAAAGACACTCTGTTCTTCATTTATTCAATAGAGCTATTTCCTTATTAAATTTACTGATTATAAAATACTGATACTTTAGTTTACAGAAAGAATAAAAACATTGCCTAAATTTATAGATTAAGGACAAACAGGATTTGTTATGAGATGACAATCACAAAACAATACAATAAGAATTAGTACAGCAACAAATTAAGTAAATATTAAATAATTAAATTAAATTAAATTAAAATTAAATAATTAAAAATTAATAATTAAATAATAATTAATAATAAAATTAAGTAAACATCGTCATTATGTGAATGAGTTAAGGCAGATGGTGCTGTTAACACAAGCACAGCTCTGCTATGATTCATAAAGCACATTTATGATTGCAATCAATGTCTTTGAATATACATATGAAGATGAAAACATATGATGGTAAGGAGAAGCCAATTAAAGGTATGCTAATAAGCCCTGTTCCAGCCTGTTTATGAATCATAGTCATATGTTATCATGGTTACACTCTGTCTGCAGACATGTTGTAAAAGGGGGAATAGTGTCTTTTCTATCTACTTTGCAAATGGCACAAATGCCCTCTCTTGTTGCTAGCTTTGCTATTTCTCATTGTGAGTTGTTTGTCTTGGATGAGATAAACCTGCTTAGACCCAACAGAGCTCTTTGGCCAATAAGGTGAAGGAAAAGATACAGACAGAGAATTATTCATTATAATTTTGATAATCAGGAAATCCTTGGTAGGTTTAGAGAGACCGGGAATATAGAAAAGGTTTTAATGATCATGTACTGCCCAAAGATGGGAACCAGGGGGCTGTGTGACTTTCCCATACTGTGGATGCAAAAGTATGTATAGCCCTCTCACTATACTTACAGACGAGGCAAGTAAAAACACTAAATCGCAAACCAAACAGGAAAAGCAGGATGTCCAACAGCTTCAGGCAAATTACTTTCAATGACCTCAGATGAAGTTCTTTAACGTAAAAGAAGTTTAATGTAAGAAACTCTCACATTTTCATCACTCTGAGTGGAGTAACTTCTTCAGAAAACAAAGCGCCGGCTACACAGTAACCACTAATATAAAAACTGTTACATAAAATCATGTGATAGTAGCAACCAATCACTCAATGCCAAAGTAATATATGAAATACAAAATTTAATTTCAAGGTGATGTATAATACAAAAAAGTGTTTAAGTATTTGAATGTTTAAATATTATTAAAAAACGGCATAACAAGCAGGTAGCTATAGTGTTCTGATGACAAAAATGCATCAATAATGTTTAAGTAACACCGGCACTATACCAACAATCAATATGTATAGCCCTCTCACTATACTTGTCATATGGACATTCAAAAGACAGATAGGGGGCATGTTGTGTATTCCTCAGTCTTCTGCTTTGAGGATACTTTAGCAGTTCCTAAATACACTCTTGGCATGTGTGGATCAGTGCATCCATATCCCAGTGTCACATCAGGACTGGGGCCAGACTGTGTGTACCTTTTATGCGATGGCATGTTTCTTTGAGGTACTTGATGCAATTGATTGCACACATGTTGCCAGGTCCACAAGGAAAATGGCACCAGAAAAGGAAAGGCTGTTATTCTATCAACTGGTAGGTAGTGTATGATAGATGGAGGAGCATCACAGACATGTTGGTCCAGCATCCTGGCAGTATTCATGATGCTATTTGGCATACTAGGTCACTCCACTTCCTATTCCTGCATAGTATGAGGCCCAATGGTCACCTTGTTGATAAGGAGAAAGATTAATTTAGTTATCTAATCAGTTATTATTTGGAAAATGAGTTACTTCATGGTAAACCATCCTCCCTTTGTTGTGTCTCCCACTTTTTGTCTTTTTTCTCTTCTGTTTTCCAGGTGATGTAGGCTATCCAGTAGAGTCATGGTTCATGAATCCTGTGAGGGATGCTAAGGGATCTGCAGAAAAAAATGTAATATGGCCCTATCACAGGCATGTATGGTCATTGAGAGAGTTTTTGTCCTATTAAAAGCCATTTTTGTTGCAGGGTTTTTGTCCCTGTTGTCTTCTGCACAACAGGATCATGCACCACTCTGGTGGTAAGAAGACCCCTGGTGTCACTGCAAATCACAATACTGGTCCTACCATTATTAATGATGGTCAGCCAGCAGAAATAGTAAGGGAACCCATGCGACCATCTCATGCATGGAATACAATGGCATTCATGTAGTAAGGGAACCCATGCTACCGTCTCATGCATGGAATATGATGACATTCATGTAGTAAGGGAACCCATGTGACCATCTCATGCATGGAATACAATGGCATTCATGTAGTAAGGGAACCCATGCTACCATCTCATGCATGGAATATGATGACATTCATGTAGTAAGGGAACCCATGCGACCGTCTCATGCATGGAATACAATGGCATTCATGTAGTAAGGGAACCCATGCGACCGTCTCATGCATGGAATATGATGACATTCATGTTAGCATTTCCTTCCTTATAAAAACACATTGAGCATAACAGATGCAAAGATGTGCTATGGATGGGCCATGCTGCGTGGTGTATGGTCTACCGTTACTGCTCATCAGACATTCCCTCTTGTCTTTAAATATTTTCTACAGAGCAGTTAGTCATTTTACTGCTCTAAAAATGTATACCGGACTGATCACTGAGACCTATTAGATGATTTAAAGCAGTATCATACATTCATAGGTTCATAGGTGTGTACTAGGGTAATGGCCCTGGAGCCTTTAGAAGCTTAGGCCATAGAAGTGCACTGGCATTGTGCCACCCAACCTTAGTTTCCAGTGCCTCTATCAAGTACAGTCATTGGAGTGATCGCTGGGGTGAACTTTCTATTTGCCATCCACTCATCAAGATTTCTCTTGAAGAGGGCCAGTGGGGTGCTCTGCTTGACATGTATGGGAAGTCTGTTCCAAAACATTGACAGTCACTGGGTTATGAGCCTGTCCCTCCAGCATGTTCTATTGATTCTGGTATCGAGGTTAAGGTTTCTGGAGCATGTGGTGTGGAGGGATTGAGATTTCTTTAGATGTAGCATTTCTTACAGAGCTGGGTCAGACATGACTTTGTAAGTCAAGCAGAGATCGCATCTTAGTAAATGATATGAGACAGAGAATAGCTGGAGTTGTTTAGGTTTTATTTTTTATTAGGAAATTTACATTTTTTACTGTTTTGCTGAATATACTTTGCTTAAAAAGTCTACTTAAGTATGCGTGTACTGTATCTGCTAAAAATGGCAATTTATTAAAAAGTGTTATTTTATTAGTTACCTGATTACAGTCTCTAAACTTGCATTTTCCATGGGTTCATATCTTGCAAAGGAATGGAAAATGTTTCAGATATTTTATTATTAGTATTATCATTATGATGATGATGATGATGATGACAGTGCAACGCTTCTCCAGTTTAATCTATGACATTTTAGAAATACTTTACTACTCTCTGTTAATGTCCTGCATGTAAGATTAATATATTAAGTCATACACACAAATCTGTGTCCTTGGAAATATCAATCATTATTTGTGGTCTGCTGAGAGTGAAGTAGGAGCAGTGATTGTGCTAATGGTGAGATATTTGTGTAATCTATTTCTTCACATGCATATTTCTCCCTTAGTAGTATGTATTATTTTTATTATCATTTGTGTAACTTCCAGCTTTACCATTACTCATTTGAAACAGTTGATATTGCATGGGTCCTCAGTTGTGTTTTCCATTCCATATTGTTTTATTTTATTGTAATTATCGCCATTAATGAAATACATGCAAGTAGAAAGCCTCATAATGCTGCATTACATTGAACAGACATATTTATTCCATTTCCAAATTCTGCAGTTACACATTTTTCTTTGTCTACATTTTATTTTGAAGCTAAATGGTGACATACATCAGTGTACTGAAAGGCATAGTAGTGAAGCTAACATTTTCAAATTTTAAGTAATGTCAGGCCTGAGTCACTGTAGGTCAGGGTCAGCTGTGTCATACATGTCCACTAATGATAGGGCAGATGAGGGTGCATGTGATCTTGATAATGAGCTGTCATGTAGCTTGATGCTAACTTGCGCTGATGATGTGACCTACTTGATACAGGACAGGTGATCTTACAGATACCTATCTGGCAGTGCTGCATGACTTGAAATCCTGACTGAGAGGTTCTGCTACATACAGACAAATAATGATATGGCCTGAATGAATTATTTTGTGTTTGTTTCCCCCTATTATTTACCACTACTTTCTTGAGAAACACTTGTTATACACCTATATGTCTTGAAAGTACCCCATCCGCAACTTCACCTAACACTGACTGCCATTTGAGTTTAATATATCTGAAACTGCACTCACTATAAGCTGTTCTCACCTTGGAAGACACAGACATTTGTGCAGTCATGGAGACCTGGTTTAGCGCAATGGACATCACCCCGGACATACCGTGTAACACCATTTTCCACACGTTCAGACCACAAACTGAAGGTGTGAAAACTAAAGGAGGCGGCATATCAATATTCATGAAAGATAAATACATCTCCAGATTGGTTAAGCAGTATGACTCCCTGGAGACACTTCAGGTGCAATTATATGTTGGTAGGACACCTATTCAAGTCATTGCCAGCTACAGGACCCCCTCCTTGAATCAGGACAACTACTGTGCCTATTTTTATCTACTTGAGTCTATCAAAATACATCCAAACACCATAGTTTTGGGGGACTTTAATTACACAACCATTGACTGGGTAAATTGCTTGTGCTCAAACTCATTTGCCCAAAGGTTCTTCAATTTCATTAATTCCAATGCTTTAGACCAGCTGGTTGATACCCCATACAAGGGCTGACAACATTCTGGATCTTTTGCTTACCAATATGGGGGACCACTGTAGCACCCCCACTGTGAGGTACTCCCTGGTGAGATCTGACCACAAATTGGTCTCATTTGAAGTAATTATTACACCTAACTGCCCCTAGTAGCAGCTAAACTTAAAAACTTCTACAAAGCAAATTATAACATCTTACGGGATGGTATAAATAGCTTCACTGCACCTCCTTCCTCAGATGGAATTGACAACTATGCCGAGCTGTACCCCAGTGCTTTATACATACATCTGTATAACTGCATTGAGTTGGTGGTACCTGATAGGACCAAAAAAAGCTCCTTAAGGAAGAGCAAACCTGCATGGTGGACAACTACCATTAACAGGCTTTACAATAAGAGGAAGAAATTGCTGTCTAAGAGTAAGAGGGAGTAAAATCTCAAACTGTACACACTCCCTCCTCAACTTAAACAAGCAAATAAGATTTCTTGTGAAATCCTCCAAAGTAAACTATGAGTCCAAATTAGCTTCCTTAACAAAGGACAACCACAAGGCATGCTATAGTTATATCCGTAACCTAAAAGGAAAGGCTCAGATTTGTGCAGAACTGGTAGTTAATGATACCACATATACTGAGCCTGTGGACATAGCTAACCTGTTGGCTGACAGGTTCTGTGAAAATGTCATTCCCCTGCTCCTGCCACACATACCCATGACATCCATACCACCTGTCCCCTACATTGTATCTCAAAAGAGCAGGTTATAAATGCCTTCTCTAAGACCAAAAACACAGCATCTATGAGACCTGATAACATCTTGGGCTGTGTCCTACATGGGGTCCGACATGAATTAGCAGCACCATTGGATAGTCTTTTCAATCATTGTCTAAGCATGGCTTCATACAAGCTGAATGGAAAACAGCCACCGTTATTCCTTTGCACAAAGGTGGTGCTTCTGACTCTATGAACCATGGAGCGACTCATCATGGACCTTATCAACAAAGATAAAGGTAATCTCCAAACACTTCACCTTACTCAGTTTGGATTTGTCAAAGGGAGATCATGCCTGTTAAACCTTGTGGACTTCTTCAAGACAGCCCACCAAGGCCCTGGATGAGGGGAAATCTGTGCATACAGCCTTCTTGGACTTAGCCAAGGCATTTGACACTATCACGCACTCAGGCATCATTGACATACTCACCCAACTAGGCATCAACCCTTATATCATTAGATGGGTTGCTAACTGACTCACTGATTGAAGTCATATAGTCAAAATAGGGGAATACACCTCCAACAGAAGACTTGTAATTTGTGGTGTTCTACATGGATCAGTCCTAGGACCTCTACTGTTGTAATCTACTTCTCTGAAGTACAAGCAAAAACTAAAGCTCTGTGGCTGACAAAGTTTGCTGATGACTGCAAACTGGGAGTGGTCATAGCTCTCCAAATGATGTAAACATCCTACAAGAAGTCTTACATAAACAAATGATTGGTGCCAAAGTCATGGCCTTAAACTCAATGCAAAAAATGTATTATCATCCCTTTCAGTAAGAGTGATGTTCCTGCTAACTGCCACATCAACAGCAATACCCTAACCTAACTATACACTCAGTGGTAAGAGACCTGAGCACACAGGTTGACAGCAACTTTACCTTTGATCACCATGTCTCCACAGTGGTAAGAAGGGCATTCTATATTGCTCATCATATGTAAGGGAATTGCCTCCAGAAAAGAAGAAGTTATGACCTCCCTGTACTCTTCCTTCATCAGGCCAGTAATTTAGTACAACAGCCCTTTTGTTATGTACTGTTTGAAGCACCTACAGCAGTTGGAGAGACCACAAAGATTCCTCACAAGGACAATTCAAGATCTTCAGCATCTGTCCTATGTGGATCATCTGAAATCGCTGTCACTTTGTTCTGTTTCATGCAGACTACTCAGAGGTGATCTCTGCCTTGCATATAAGGCAATCTCTGACCCTGCTTTATTGAAAATGTTGCATATAGAAAGTCAAATGGTACACAGGTTACTCATTCTAAAGACCTTTACCTGGTAAGTGACATTAATAAAACTTGCTGGAGGGACAGATCTGTCTTTCAGAGGTTACCACACCTTTGGAACAGACTCCCACTTCATGTTAAACAGAGCACCTCATTAGCCCTCTTCAAATGCAATCTGGACAATTGTATGGGTGATGGTAAATTCATCCCAGGAGTTCTACCTGTGTCCCTCTTGGACAAGGGCAATAAGTGTTGATCATGGAAATAAAGGTAAGAAGTTGGCTAGGCTTGTAAGACCCCTAGGGCCATTAGCCTAGTAAGTCCTATGATCATGTGATCCTAGTTAATGTTCGCATGGAGCTGGACTTAGCTGCTGTATCCCACCATCAACACAATTGCTGTTCCCACTTCACTCTCAGCAGAGCACAAACAATGACTGATATTTCTGAAGACACATATTGGTGTTTATGACATAATGAATTAATCTTACATGCAGTGTATTAACGGAGAACATACTGTGGATTAGTGTGATCATGTGATTATTCCTATTCTATGACATAATGAATTAATCTTACATGCAGTGCATTAACGGAGAACATACTGTGGATTCATGTGATCATGTGATTATTCCTGTTCTCTATAATTTCTGTATAGTGCTTGAAATCCTCATGTACACCCTGCAGTATTCTGCTCATTTCTATCTGACTCTCTGTGGCAGAGCACTGAACCTTAACAATGTAAGACACATTACTGCTGGACATCCATTGCTTTCTATGTTTTTTGAGGTTTCCTGCACCTGGCACCCTTTGTATATGTGTTGCAGTAGGCACTGTTACCTCTGAGTTTATGACATTATTCAGAAGGTGGTCCTGTGGTTCTGGACAGACTGGTGCTGAGGTGCTTGGGTTTTTTCCCTCTACACCCTGTTGTGTTGTGTTCCCATCTACTTGCCTTTGTGATCCAGTGTCACTTCCTGCAGAGCTATTAACTTGTTGTGGGGTATGTAATCCTGCTTCTAAACATGGTGACAGTGTGCCACATTCTTCAGGCTGTCTCATGAATATACCTATTTTATCATTGTCATCATCATCAGCAGCAGATGCAGTCTTTCTGTTGCTGATATCTTCTAAATTTGCAGGTGTAGTAGAACTGCTCATTTCTGCTGGTGGCCCTGTAAAGGATTAATTCATTAATTTTTTACTCAGATACTTCTGTAGACTGTGCAAGCATGTATGGAGGACACTTACCATGCGCACTCTATTCAACATAATTATGGGCAGAAGGGGAGGATTCACCTGGTAATAGTAAATGTTGTGGATTAGTTGTAGTCATTTAGCTTTATCATTAATTTTCTTTATGTTAATATTTTGTGGAGTTTATCTAACCTTCTTGAACAGATGTCTGTGGATACTGCTGGTGCAGGTAATGGTCAGTCTCCATGCCACCTCTGATTATGCTCATGCCACCCTCACCTGTTTCATAGTCATCCCTCAGAATGAAGATGAGGCACTCCTCATTAGGTGTTAAATGAATAAGTGTATGAGCCCCCCCCCCCCCCGTAGTGCTAATAGACAGTTGCATTCTGCCTGGCATTTGCAATGGAATATCCTACCATGCCACTGGCCCTTTTCTTGCACTGTATCTGTGTGTGGTTCCTTATTGCACAGCATTTATATCCTTAACTGTTAGGTTTTAGGCCTGTTCTCTCACCTTATCTGTGTCCCCTTACCTAAAAAGGCATTTGCCATGTCCTAAGGGCAGCCATGCAGATACATTTTTCTTCAGGGCTGAAATTATCTTTTCTCTGTCTGGATCACAGCTGCTGCATCATACATTAACCTAAAATACCATACAACACATAACATATAGCAACACTGAAGCTTGATTTAAGAAAATGAAGTCCACTCATCAGCCATGTAGCAAAGCAATAAAACCATGCCTGCAATTCTCACAAATAAATCATTTTAAAACTGTTTTCAGTATCAGAAGATCAGAGTACAGCAACATTTACCCTGACAAAACATCCATGTGCTTACACATACTGCAAATCAACCTGTATAGCATTATCCACAGATGCATATGCAGAATAGTGTTGCAAACACTTTTACATTGCTATCATATACTGGTAACAGATGTGAAATCCTTCTCTTACCATTTTCTGTACTTCTATACCGTTATGTTTTTCCTTCATGAGTTATGAATCTTCTCCCATAGTACAGCAACATTTACCCTGACATTACCATACATCAGACTTCATTCACTTAGAATGGTGTACTAATATCCTACTAATAGAATGGTGTACTAATATCCTACTAATAGAATGGTGTACTAATATCCTATATAACATAATTTACAAACGCAAAAACATATTGCAAACATGTATCATTCACATTATCAGTACCTCTTCCACATACCATTCCAGTACTAGTAGCATGAATTACCATTTATGAATGACTCATATCATTAACATTAACACAAATCAAGTGCATCTAACAATCACATCAATTAAATATACATTTCTCCTAGTAATAATTGGTCTATACATTAAATATGTACTGTTTTGCAAATAATTTATAACTACATTGCTATTTTATCTTAGTTGAAAAAAAATGTACCTTTTTCAAAACACGTCCCACCTAGCTTGACTGATTGCATCTAAATATGGCAGGATAAGAATTATTCACATAAAACAGGCTTACTTAGACATATATTTTGCATGGAAAGTAGGCTGATTTCTGGTTATCTCTATGATTTGCAGTGATAGAGGAATGCGTCTGTAAAGATATTTGCATAAATAAACCTCTGGTAGCTGTAGTCAAACTGTAAAGAGACATGCTGTCCTTGGGAACAAGTGAAAGTCCCTGATATATCTCAAGTATAAGTACACATATTAAAGGAAAAATGGTGTCAACAAAATTTAGGTTGTAGAATAATATAGAAGCTAATCCATGTTCATCCTGTATACTCTGACACACCTTATCACCTCATAGTTCCACTCAGTTGTTTTGCGTAAAGCAAAGTGACACAAGTTTTAATTGTTATTTATAAATTGAGTGAAAAAATACAAGTATTACCTGAAGCACTACTTTAAAAGGCATGCTTCCATAACTGACCAGTGCATGACTTAATGTAAATTTTGCAAAGAAAGGTGAAAACAGTACTTTGCAGCAGCAATTACATAATGTTATGTCTTAGAATACTTCAAGAATGAAGACAAATATAGTTCTTTCTCTCTTTCAGTGGTTTTTATTATCTACAGTACACACATGTGGGAGCCTCAAGGAAAGCACTAGGGAGACTCCTAGAACAAAGGAATAAACAAGCTTATATACTGGTGATATTGCTGACAGTACAAAAAAAATGAACCAATTAGATCATTATACAGGGCAATTAACCAATCAAAGGTTTACCCGTAAACATAAGACAATTCACATCATCATATCTCTGGGTAAAGAAGAGAAAATCGGATGCATTTCCATAAAAGGCACATTTCCTGCTTTCAAGCAAACTTTTGCTTTTCAGCATTTTCTCGTAGCTCAGAGTTCATTCAAAGTTCATAGTAAACAATATGTTTTAATACATACAGACTGTCACATACTCAATTTCCTCAAACACATGCTTTGACTGTTCATACTCTACAATCCCCCATTTGATGCTGTGTAAGCATCACCATTTAACCTATCATACATTTGTCCCAATTCTAGCATAACCATGCGACTGGTCTTTTCATTATTTGAAGACATTATCATTTTATTATCTATATTCGTAGTTGCAGGCATATAAAAATTAGGCACTTTTTTCACAGTTTTTGAAGACATTATTTTCAAGATCAGTGCTTTGATTAGGAATAAGACAAGAAAAGCAACAATTGCTAATACTGCAATTAATAAAATCAGCTTCAACAGTCCACCTCCCCAACCTGAGAATAGGTTGGTTAACCATGCCCATGTTAAACCATTAGCCTCCTTGGCCTTTGAGAGTTCGGAAATTCTTTGTATCAGTTCAAGATGACTTTCAATTTCGTGCTGATTGTCAGGAATAAACGTACAGCACTTCTCCTGGATTAAAGCGCAAGTTCCTCCCTTCATCGCAAGGGTGAAATCAAGGGCCATACGATTTTGGAGTACTACAGCCCTCATAGCAGTCACTTCATCAGTCACTAGGTCTAAGGCAGAAAATGTAGCATTGCTTAGTATTTCAAGCAATTTTGATAGCTTTCTCAGTTCCCAAATTGATTTCACTGCTCCGTATGACGGAATTATACCAGCCCATGATATGATGTCATCACCCAAGTCCATATGGGACAGTCCTTTGGTACTAGCATGAGCTAAGTCATGATGCTAAATCCATGAAGCACCAACTCGACCTACAGGATTGACAGGCTTCTTAACCTCTCAAATGTTTCGAATTTTTCCTTTAGGTAATGCAGATACATGTCAAATAGCTGGAACCAGGCAGCCCAGGAAGCAGCTACCAGACCAGTCTCCTGGTAACCATTTATATGCTTTTCTTCCACACACAAAATAGCAATTTTCTACTTTAATGATGATGTTGATAGGTTTGAAATGATCCCTGGCGTCCTGCAGTCCTTGGAATATTTTTGAATAAACAGTTTCTATTTAGGGAGAAAAATTAAATATAGAGTCTTTAACAAGTCTTTTTATAGGTGAGAAATCTGTTACACAACCCGAATTGTCTGGAGTGCAGTTATATACTACTGTTTTGTTACAATGGCTCCACCCGACTCTGGTTTTACCCAGTTTTTGAAAACACACAGTTCCATTTTGACGGAGAGACAACTGTAATTCTATTTTGTCCTTTGAAATAACATTTGATGCATCATACATCAAATTTGTCCAGGTTTCACTAACTCCTAAAGCGACTATATTTAGCATCAATCCCCCATGAACAGTAGGAATAGCTGTGCAAACCCAACAGTCTGAGACGTTGGGGGATGATGCATATGTGTATTTAATGGCTTGATTGGTATTGAAAGGTGGATGCCATACAGCTCGTTTGGTATGAGTCGTAGTTGAAGCAGGAAATAAAAATGGCCACAGTAAAAATATCAAAACAACAAGAATAACCACCAAAATCATTGTGCAGTATTTTTGTGGAAATGGCAGTTGCGTTTGATGAGTTTGTGCAAATGGATAAACTTCAGGCATTTCCCAGGTACTGATATAGTATGGCTGCGAGTAGCAATAGGTGGAGAATCTGGACTAACAAAAGGTAAAGGTTGCTGATCTTCAGACGGGATTACCTTCTTGACATGCGATATGTGAATCCAGGTGGGTGAGCCTTGTAGTCGAACTGCTGAAGAAGTGGTCAGTAGAACCAGGAAGGGCCCTTTCCAACGTGGTTGAAGAGCTGTTTTTCAAGAGAATGACGACGTATACCCAGTCTCCTGGTTGTAGTGCCAAGGACAGGAAAGGATCAGGAGTTTGTTGAACTGCTGTTACCTGGCGATGATGAAACTGTAAAAAAGAAACAAGAGAAGTGCAATTCAGGAGAATATTATGATCAAATTCATCATACTCAGAAAAGGGTGGTGGTGGAGTCATGGGCATACGCATAGGACGTTCCATGAGGATTTCATGAGGAGAAAGACCTTTAGTAGGATGTACTTGAGCTCTCATAGAGAGTAGGGCTAGAGGTAGGGCCTGTACCCAAGTGAGGACGGTTTCAGTAATAATTTTAGCCAGTCTTGTTTTCAGTGTCTAATTCATGCATTCAATAATACCTGATGCCTGTGGTCTGTATGGGCAATGAAATTTGAGAGCGATGCCTAACATTTTACAAGGTGAAACAATTAACTGAGTAGTAAAATGTGTTCCACGATCTGAATATATTTGACAGGAAGCACCAAAATGAGGTATCAATTCATAACAAAGTTTCTTAGCAACTGAAATAGCATCATTTTTGATGCATGGGTAGGCTTCTAACCACCCAGAAAAAACATCAACAACAGTTAAAACATATTTGAAATGAGCACAAGGTGGAAGTTCAATAAAATCCCATTGCAAAGTGCAGAATGGTCCCAATGGTTTTGGCAGTGGTTGTATGGGAGCCATTGTGACTTTTGAAATGTTATACTATAAACAAGTGGAGCACTTACTCAAAAAATGCTGTACAGAAGCAGAAAGTCCTGGGGCAAACCAATCCTTTTGGATTTGTTTTATTAACACTTGTACCCCAACATGAGCTGGCAAGTGATATGCTTTAATAGCAGAATTTAACATGGATATTGGGCAGACCAGTCTGCCATCTGAATGTTGCCAAATGAGATCAGAGCATTTAAAACAACCTTGAGCCAGCCATGATTTTCTTTCTGATTCTGGAGCTTCAGTCTGTAAAGCTTTCAACACTGTAGTATCAAAAGTAGCTATTGGTTGTAGAGGCTGCAAAAAATGTCCCTGAACAGTTTGTGAAAGAGCAGCCTGTTTTGCAGCCCAGTCAGCAAAATTATTGCCTTTAGTTTCAAAAGAGTCATTAGACTGATGGGCTGCGCATTTTACAACAGCAATTTCAGATGGTAACAATAAATGTTGTAACAGGTTATTAATATAAAAATGTTTTTTAACGGGTGACCCGGAAGAAGTTAAAAACCCTCGTTCTTTCCACAGGATACCAAAATTATGAACAACACCATGGGCATAACGGGAGTCAGTATATATAGTGACAGATTCATCCTTAGCTATTTTGCATGCATTCGATAATGCCACTTCCGCAGCCTGCGCGGAAGTGCCTGGGGGTAATCGTGCTGATCTTAAAACTTCAGTCGGTGTACAGACTAAACAAGCTGCTTGGAATTCTCCGGAGTTAGTTCGTAAGCAGGATCCATCAACGAAAAGAATCAAATCAGGATTTTGCAAAGGAGTGTCATACAAGTGTAACCTAGGAGAAAGAGTAGAGTTAACTACAAGCACACAATCATGTGGTTCGCCCTCATCTGATGTTGGTATTAAAAGGTGGGGCTCAGTGGTGGGCAGCATATGACTTGCAGGCGGGATTATTTATTAAACTCAATTCATATTTAGTAAGGCGTGCGTTCGAAAGGTACTGTGTTATTGTTTTTAAAAGTAACGCCTGAACTGCATGTGGGACTGCTAATATTGTTTCATGTCCTAGGGTTAGTGGAGCTGCCATGTCAATCAAAATAGCAGCAGCTGCTATGGCCCATAAGCAAGCTGGATAACCAGAGGCAACCAGATCCAGTTGAGTGCTATAATAAGCAATAGGCCGGTAGCCTCCAGTACGCTGCTGGGCTAAGAGACCCAAGGCAGTTTTGTTTCATTCACAGCAAAAGAAAACAAATGATTTTGAATAATCTGGCAATCCTAGGGCTGGAGGATTCATTAAGGCTGTCTTTATAGCCTGAAAAGCCTCATTGTGATGTGATGTCCAGGGTAAAGGTTTTATGATATCTTTTTTAAAAAGTTGTAACAGTGGGGCTGAAAGTTTCAAAAAATTAGGTACCCACTGTCTACAGTATCCCGCTAGGCCAAGGAATCCTCGAAGTTGTCTCTGAGTTATAGGGCATGGGGCCTTTTGAATAGAAGTTATACGATTTGGAAGTATTTGACGAGAACCCATTGTAATAATATGTCCCAAATATTGCACCTTTTCCTGACAAAATTGTAATTTTGATTTATTTACTTTAAATCCATGCATAGCTAAAATGTTTAACACTAGACGGGAATCTTCCCCACATGAATTACAGTCCGGTGAAGCTATAAGGATATCATCTACATATTGAACTAGAAAAGAACGTGATGGTAGTTGTAGATCCTGTAACTGTCTATGCATCTCTCTAGAGAATAAGGTTGGGGATTCTACATATCCCTGGGGCAATCGAGTCCAAGTATACTGTTGACCCTTATAGGTAAATGCAAATAAATACTGACTGTCAGGATGCACTGGAATAGAGAAAAAGGCTGATGAGATATCTATTACCGTGAAACAGTTTGCAGTAGGTGGGATACAGCTTAGAATAGTAGCTGGGTTTGGTACAATCGGGAAAATGGGCAAAACAGCTTTGTTAACTTCCTGCAAATCTTGCACAAATCTGTAAGCTTGTTTGCCGGGTTTTTTCACTGGTAATATTGGGGTGTTACATGGACTTGTGGTAGGTACTATGATTCCTTCTTGTTCCAATGCAGAAATAACAGGGGCAATAACAGATATAGCCTCTGTCGTCAAAGAGTACTGTGGCACTCGCGGTAACTTTGCTCCTGGTTTTAGGGTTATTTTTACAGGAGTAGCTGAGGTCAAAAATCCAACATCATTGTCTTGAGTAGTCCACAAGTGAGAGGGTAGGGAATGTAAATATTCGTCTCTGCTAGAATTTGGCTGAATACACATTGCCTGTAATATGGCAGAGTCATCCAGAGCTGCCAGAGTACTATCTTGTTGGTCTGAAGGTACTTGGAGATAAACTCCGTCCGCTGTGCAAAAAATGGTAGCCCTCATTTTGCAGAGCAAATCTCTTCCCAAAAGATTTAAAGGTGCTGAAGGTCCTACCAGGAATGCATGGTTATTCTGCAGAGGTCCCAAGGTGACTGGGACTTGAATAGTTTTGGAGTATTCGATAGGTATACCAGAGACACCCACCCCTCTAGTTATATTGTCATTGAGGGGAACAGACATGGCTGCTTTGCCAGCTAACATGGGCTTAGTTGCTCCGGTATCAATTAAAAATGGATAGGGTCTATTTTTAACCAGTAACAGTACATGTGGTCCATCCTGATACACAGGAATAAAAGGACACAATTGCTGTTGTTTCTGTTCAGGGAACCTTCATTGAGGTTGCTGTCGATTGGACGGTGTCCAACTAGAATTCCATTGTTGTGACGTATCTGTGTATGGTGCAGGTTGCTCAGCCAAATATGGACATTCATTCTTCCAATGGCCTGATTGGCCACAGTTGAAACATTCTGTCTGATTACTAGAATTTTGGGGTGGAGCCAACTGTGTGCCCTGCCAATTTTGTCTATTCTGATTTCCGGGTCCTTGGCATCCACCCCTCCCTCTTCCCCTTCCTCGCCCTCTACCCCATTGACCAAAAACATTACACATTTGGATGTGTGCTTTTACTAATTTCTCCTGTAAATCCTTCTGTTCTTTAGCTAAATGGTCGGAGAGGTATTGTACCTGTTGGACTAACTCATGCAGGCCCAAACTAGGCCAGTTTAGACATACTTCTTTCAACTTGTCCCTTACTTGAGGGCGTAGCCCATCCACAAAGGTGGCTGACAGTCCACTTTGTGCTGGTCCTTCGGTGGGCTCAGGGTGCCCAGAATATGCCTCAAAGGCTTCAGTGAGTCAATTTAAGTATTTGTCTATAGGTTCATCCTCTTTATGTATGATTGATTTGATTTTCGACCAATTGGGGGTAGGTGGCACAATTACAGTGATAGAATCAACTATACGTTGTCTAAACATTTCAAATCCAGTCTCCCCTTGCATATTGTGCTTTGGTATTGGTGTAGGAACATTAGCATGATCCCAGATACATTTCATGAGATCGTCTGGGACAGCATATTGTAGGACAGCTGTAACTTCTTCTATGGTAGGATTTTGCAAACAGATATGTCCTGCCAGTATGCATTGAAACTTCGCTGGGTTATTGTGAATAGGCAGAAGTGATTTGGTAATGGCTTGAAAATCAACTGCCGACCACGCCCTAGGCACTACTACTGTGGCTGGTTCTCCCGCATCTCTAGCATGGGCTGGGTTTGGGACTTCTCTCAATGGAAATATTCTCTCTTCATCTGATGGGCTGGTGCCCATTCAGAGTCAGAGTCCCTATTAGATTTATCAGGTTCACTGTAATCGTCTTTGTCTTCAATTATAATTGGACATTGTTTGTAAATCTTACCTTTATGTAAATATACGGCTTTTTTATTTTAATATTTTTTTGACTGTCTAGGTCTAGGGTCAAAAAGCATTTGTGCCTTTCTCTTCTGCTTTTTTGTCTTCAAGCGGGTTAATCTAGGTGATGATTTGGGGTTTCTGTTTGGTCAGGTCACTCTATAAGCGGTCTACTAGGCTGACTTCCCATTGCCTGAGTTTTGCTGGCAGAGTCGAGCGTGGTCTGTTCTTCTCCCCGCCGTCCTCCACCCTCTGTTGTAGAGCTCACTGCTCCATCTTGAACCTGTGGGGGCTGATATAATGGTGGAGGAGCTGTAGGGGGCAGGGGAAACCAGGGGTTATCATCCTCAGATGATTCAGTTATTTGTAATTTATTTAATACTTGTACAGGATATAATCCTTTAAAGGGCGGTTCCTTTAAGCATTTATCATGTGCTACATCTAGATTAGTCACAGTATGTCGCAGTTCCTTTATCTGCTCTTTTAGTTTCTTTTGATTATCTTTAAGACTACTGACGACCAAATCCTTTTCCCTTTCTTTAACTTCACACATCCAATCATTAAAAGCTGCCCAACACAACCCTAGTAATCTTCCTTTCTTTTTTAACTTCTTTTGCAAATTAATCAATATATCTTTATTAAAGCTACCATTTTCAGGAAAGGCAAGGTTATCGTCATTTTTAGTAGTTGATTAGTTTTTTTGGGCGCCATTAATGGATATTTAAACATTCTAAAACAGCTGTTTGAACATTCTGAAGAAGTTCACGATTAGTGAGCGAAAGTGCTTAACATTTGTGTGGATTAAAACTGCTTTTACAATCTACCTTTTGTGTGTAGAAGTTTATTCAACCCCTACAAAGGAATTTTGGCTGACAGCTGTGAGTGGATAAGCGATTTCAGTGGCATTTTGTATCGCTGGGGTTTTTCACATTTTGTCAATCGAACGCCTCATTCAGTTGTTGGGTTACGATTCCACTCATGACATTTCAGGAGCAGACTCACCCATGCAGAGAGACGAACTAAAGGAACTTCATATGGAGGTGTTTACACTGAGGGGTGAAGTTGGTAAGCTCCCTAGCCTGCTAACCAATATGGGGATTTTTAAAGGAGACTTGTTTGATAGTGACACGGCTAATGGGGCAGCCGGTCACAACTCCAAATGCAGCTGTAGAGGTACTAAGATTACAGGCAATGGACAAATTGATGTATTTGAACACACGCATAGGAAGGTATCTTCCAAGGATAGTCTGGTTATTGTTACTTCCTCACCAGAGATACCTAATGGACAGCAACAGAGAGAACACAACGTGGAAGGTATTGACATGCCTGCTATGCCTATTCGTGTGGAACCGAGCAGTAGCAGACTTGCAGCTATGGATTTCACATTTGATTTTTCTTTCAGCAACCTCACTGAGGAGGCTAACAGGACAGGTACTAAGCCAAAATACAGTCAACAAATGCACACATATGCCCATACTAATGCCACAGACATTAGTAATAAAGGTACTATTTTTACTAACACTTACAATCATCAAAAGAAGAATGTGAATGCTCAAGAAATGAAGAAGGATACAGTTTTAAAGCATTTTTTTACATTAATTGTGTTTTTGATAAAGTATGTGATGCTAAAAACGGTGAACAATTTAATCCTAACAAGTTGAAAACAACATTTAAAGACTTGATATTCTTGTTTGGGAAAAATTGAATGTTATAAATGCTATTAAGCTTGACAATGCATATTTATCACATTGTATTAATATAAATATAGTACCCGTAGGCTTACGGTTTTCCAAGGCACCTATGGGGATTGAATTAACTAGTGAAGCAAAATCAGAATTTAACAAATTATTTGATACATTTGTGGTGCAATATATGAAGATGTTAGTTAAATTTAATGATGAAAAATTATGCAAAATAATAAATGAGGTTGAACAGAAAAATGAAGTCATTCTCAATGACGTAATGTATGAAAATTGGGAGAAACTCTATTTCAAGCAATTTCAGTTAGTTGAATCCAAAACTAAAAAAGCCTTTGACAAAAAAAGTAAGACAAGTATTAGGGACACTGAAAAGTATAACAAAGGTCAAGTGTATCAATGAGGGGGGGGACACAGAAGGAAGATATCTATATGGATACACATAAGGTTGGAAGTTCCCAATATTATTCTAATCATTTAGGAAAGAGCAATTTTGGAAATTTTCATCAGGAGTACAAGATAAACAACACAACCAGTTGGGGGGGGGATGGAAAAAAAACGATGTATGACATCAGCACAAATGGGAAGTGAGAACTTAGTAAAAACATCTAACAAATACACAGAAGCCTCAGAAAGTGACATTAATATTGTCAAGGAAGGTGTTATATCCAGTTACAGACAATTTAAAATATTTAATTACACTCAAATAAATCTGGACAAAGCACACTTCAGCCTGTTGTCTAAGGGAATGAAATTTATTCCCATAACCCGTTTTCGAATAGTGGATTGTTTGAGTGAGTTCAAACTGTACATAAGGAAGTTAAATTTAGCATTGATGTTTAAGGACAAAAGGGGAAAATAACCAGGTGAACAACAGTGTTTTAAAAAAGAAAAGTAGTTTTATGCCGGTGATGAACTCTAATGTACAGTTATATGATAGGTTGGTAATGCAACAAATCTATCAGTTTAATAGCCGGTGTACAAGGAAGAAGTTAAAACACAATTTAACAGTGGAAGAAGCAGATGTTTTGAAAAAGCTTAGAACAGACAACACTATACGGGTTATGAAACCTGACAAGGGCGGAGGCATTGTGATATATGATGCTTTAGAATACAATATAAAAATGCATGACATTCTTCATGGTTCAGGCAATTATGACACAATATCTTTGAATGAGGCCAATATTGCTTACAGACGGATAGATTTACATATTGAATAATTTATTTTGGATAGACGGATATCTGTGGATTTATATAATTTTTTAAAAGTTGAACACCCCACATTGGCAACTCTTGTGGGTATACCTAAAGTCCAGAAAGATGTCAGTGATCCACCATTCAGACCAATAATATCTGGTAGTAAGTCCAAGACCTTTCCATTAGGAGTAGCAGTGGATTCTATGCTAAAACACATTTATAGGAACATCCCACATATGGTAAAAGATTCCTGGGAATTTGTAATGAATTACCCAGTAGACATTTGGAACAAAGATCTGCTATTCACATCTGTTGACGTGATTGACTTATTTTCATGCATCCCCTAGGGATGAAGGAATGGAGGCCTTTACCAACAGTATTAGTAAACACAGTTTTCTAGCTTGAGATAGGATCTGCTTGATAACAGAACTTATGCCCATAGTACTGGACCACAACTATATTTACTATGAAGGGGAACTTTTTAGACAAACTAAAGGAGTCGCAATGGGGGAAGCATGTGCCCCCATTTTTGCAAATCTTATCATGCTTGACTGTGAAGAGGAGAAAGTATTTAAAAGTAACTACAATAACAACATTAAATACTATTCTCGGTTCCTGGACGATATCTATATTCTATGGGAAGGTGACCAGGATTCTTTTAACACTTTCATGGAATATTTAAATAGCTGCAGTGAATTTCTGAAATTCACATCTGAGAGCAGTGCTTTAGGAGTGGCATATTTAGATACATACATCACTAAAGATGGAACAGGCTTTAAGTCAGTGATTCATAGAAAGAATACTTTTTCTAACTCGTATGTTGAATACAACAGTAACCACCCTAGAAAACTAATGTACAACATCTATAAGGGGCAATGCATTAGAGCTTAGAGAATGACATCAAATTATGGGGTCATGATGGAAGAAGTTAGATACATTTTTGAGTTATTTAGAGACAGGGGATGTGATTCCTCAAATGATGAGAGATGTTACTGAATACGTAATTAGCGAAAGGGGAAAAAATATATCCCTTTGTTAGGAACTAAATATAATGAAGTAAAACGAAACGGTGAAACAAGAAAGGAAGAAAGTAACAACAAAGCATTTAATAGAGCTTGTAATTTGGAATATGGCCCACATATTAATCAAATCAAGGAAATCCTTAGTAGAAATTGGAATGTACTACTGACAGATCATGGAAAGTTGGAAATACTGGGCCCCAAACCGACATTTGTTTATAAAATGGGCAACAATTTAAAAACAGTTTTGGAAAGAGGTTTGGAAGTAAAAAAAGTAGAGAGGGTTACACACACATCAAAATGTGGCGCATGTAACCACTGTTTCACCATATGTGAAGATACAGGAGTAACACTGAATAATATAAATAAGACGAAAATTTGTTTTAGACAGGGCAATTGTAATACTAAATTTGTCATATACCTAGCCAAATGCATGTCATGTTTAGCATACTATATAGGGAAAACCGAGAGAAATTTTAGGAAAAGAATTTACTCTCATTTATATATTATCAGAACCAAAGACCAAAATAATGCGTTATTCAAACATATAGATAGCCAAGGAGATAAACATTATTTTAAATTTGCCATCCTGGAGAATGTGGGAATTAATCCTAGGGGAGGCAGTATTAAAAATGTATTAGTATACAAAGAGGTAAGGTGGCAGTTGCTGATTGATGCAGCGACTCCACCAGGTTTAAATGAACATATTCCTGTCAAACCCTTATTAGAAATAGGGTTTTGACAGTGTATATGATACTAATTTATTTTATGAGCATACACTATTTTTTAGCAACATTTAGATATGGTTATTATATTGTATAGATTATGTTTTGTTTTATATCGCAGTTAGTATTTTAGGTGAGTCATTATTATACTAGATTTGAGTAGTGCATATTATTTAGGACATGACAACTTTAAGGAGCTGATTAGTATTTTTTGGCACCATTAATGGATATTTAAACATTCTAAAACAGCTGTTTGAACATTCTGAAGAAGCTCATGATTAGTGAGTGAAAGCGCTTAACGTTTGTGTGGATTAAAACTGCTTTTACAATCTACCTTTTGTGTGTAGAAGTTTATTCAACCCCTACAAAGGATTTTTGGCTGACAGCTGTGAGTGGATAAGCAATTTCAGTGGTGTTTTGTATTGCTGGGGTTTTTCACATTTTGTCATTTTTATTTAGGGCGATCCACTGGTTTAAAAACATACAACTGTCCTGGGACACACGATAAAACTTATAACCAGCTGGTGTACCTCTTTCTGGCTCATTTATTTTTCCCCGCACTCACTCCCATTTTCACTCAGTAAGCTATAATTGTTTAACACAGGTTTAGCTAAGGCATTATATAAATGTCTTTTTACCCCACTATCATTCCTCCTTTCATACTTATGACACAAGTATTTCCGTATTACCCCACTCTCATACTGCACAGTTAATAGCAGAGAAGAAATACATGCCACTTACTATAAAACAACTGAATGAGAGAAATTATCTTTTGCTCTGCATAAAAAAACAATTTTTTTTTCTTTAAGGCAGGCAGGCAGAGAGATGAAAGAAAACACTGCAAAAACAGAAAAATCTGTTATGGGCCCTTTCATTAGCAGTGTTTCTTCCACTTCCTGACTGCTGCAGCTTGTTCCCAATTCTGATCCGAGTAAATGGCACCAATTGTTACATCATAGAATACTTCAAGAATGAAGACAAATACAGTTCTTTCTCTCTTTCAGTGGTTTTTATTATCTACAGTACACATGTGTGGGAGCCTCATGGAAAGCACCAGGGAGACTCCCAGAACAAAGGAATAAACAAGCTTATATACTGGTGATATTGCTGACAGTACAAAAACATAAAAATGAACCAATTAGATCATTATACATGGCAATTAACCAATCAAAGGTTTACCCATAAACATAAGACAATTTACATCATCATATCTCTGGGTAAAGAAGAGAAAATTGGATGCATTTCCATAAAAGGCACATTTCCTGCTTTCAAGCAGACTCTTGCTTTTCAGCATTTTCTCGTAGCTCAGAGTTCATTCAAAGTTCATAGTAAACAATATGTTTTAATACATACAGACTGTCACATACTCAATTTCCTCAAACACATGCTTTGACTGTTCATACTCTACAATAAATAAGCAAATGATAAAATATGTTATTAATTACTGACTTTAATTTGTCATAATACCATAGTGTAGAAACTTTTTATCTGAAAAGTATAAATAACCAAGGGAACTAAGTAGAATTGTCCCATATGACATCTGTTGTTTGCTTTAAGTCTTTAACCAATGGTGACATTTTAAGAATTGCACAAAAAATAAAGAGTTTAGGATCAAAAATGTTTGCACATTCAAAATATTGTTATTCACAGTTAATATACACAGAACTGCATAAACACATCAGTTATAAAACTTGACAATAAAATCAAATATCTGAAACCATAACAAATCTTATATCTGATACAGATAAGAAAGTCAAAGCCTAAATTTAATACAGATAAAACAAAATCAACTTTAGTGATCTCTAACAACAGTAATGCAACAAATTCTATATACAAGTATAAAAAGAAATACAAACATAAGGCATTTTTTGGAAAATAATTAATGTCAAACATTGAAAGGACTATCAAGATTAATTGTGACAATATCATAAATAAATATTCAGATCCAGTGTCTAAAAGACATAAATTATGTTTTACGTTTGAGGATAGACTCGTTTTGATCAACAGAATTTTGTTATCAAAAAAGTATACATAGTACAAACTGCATCCCTTATGTCAAAAACAAAAAGAGATCAAATGAAAATGTTAAGTAATTATTCCTACCATTTTAGTAGTACCAGTAAGCACAGAATATTGTTTTTACGTTGTCTAAGTACTTGTGGTCATGGGGGTACTGGTGTACCTGACACTGAATCATATATTAAAGTGTCAAATAAAAGATAATAGCACAGTAGTTAGATAGTGCTTATACTGCCAAATGAAAGGAATTGCAGAAAGATAATTAAATGTGTGAGCAATCACTAAATATTGTTGAAATAAGATGTTAAGGATTATAGATCATTATTTTTCTTCTTTACCTCTACTCCGATGAAGTTGTACTGCATAAATACGTTATTACAATTTGACCAAATTGTTTACAAACATCCAACCTTGAAGAAATACATGGTTATTCTCTATATTTTCCACCTTAATTAGCATAGGACATAAAGAACTTATTGATGTGATAAAAAGATAAGTAGTGAAAAAAATAAATGTTCGTATAAGTTTAGTTTCTTAAAAGAAAATTTGGCTTATCATCAGATGTACTTTCTCACTCATTCTTATTAGATATTCAGGGTGTTGCTACTTTGATATTTGAGACATTTTAGCATACAGATATAAAATATTACAAAATTATTATTTATAATGAAGCAAAGTCTATATCAAATAATTAAAACCTATAAAATACCACTTAAAGGAAATGTGTCTATTAAATATATGCTCTTGAACTTATATAAGTAGATTTTTTTCCTGTTATATGATATTTGCAAGATAATGTTGACTTTTCAAAATGGAAGATTGTCCAAATTTTTAAGAAATAGGTGCAGAAATAATATTAAACACAGCTAGTATTCTGAAAAACATATACACAGAAAGTTTTACATGGAGCATTCCTGACACCATTAACAATTAGGAAAACTATACCAAAAA
>NC_056745.1:1509383961-1509508075 GCF_019279795.1 Protopterus annectens
CAGTTTTTTATTATCATTTTATTATTTTTTGGCCATTGTTTGTGCAATGCGGTGCTTAGCACAATCATAGGCAAGCAGATGAATAGAGCTGTATCTGATAGTTTGAACTGAATTTGCTTTACCTTTGGTGAACATTGGCGCATGATGCACCATCATGCTATTATGCAATTTTCAAATAGGGATGCTAAAGTCTGACAGTTAGTATTGAGTATCTGGAAAACACCTGCTACTTAACTGACTCTGTGGCAGCACATGTTACTGCAGTAATACATTCCTGTTCGGGAACAGATGGTACTGGGTTTGAATACTGCTGTATCTATTACTTTTAACTAATTTTGCTTTAGTGTTGTTGTGCGTTGGTGCACAAAGCACAACATCATACAATAATGCATTAAAGAAAAGAAATGGAGAAGACATGACAGTGATAAAATAGGGATGCTAAAGTCTGACAGTTAGTACTGAGTCTCTGGAATACACCTGCTACTTAACTGACTCTGTGGTGGCACGTATTAATGCAGTCATACATACCATTTTGGGGCCAGATGGTACTGGCTTCGAATACAACTAAATCTAATACTTTTAAGTACTTTCATATTACCGTTGCTGCACGTTGGTGTTTAATGCACACCATTGTGCAACAATACATTAAAGAAAAAAATGGGAAAGGTAGGACAGTGGTGAAATAGGGATGCTAAAGTCTGACAGCTAGTACTGAGTCTCTGGAATACACCTGCTACTTAACTGACCCTGTGGTGACACATCTTAATGCAGTGATGCATCCCTGTTTGGGACCAGATGGTACTGGGTTCGAATACAGCTATGTCTAATACTTTTAACTCCTTTTGCTTTACAGTTGGTGTGCGATGCACACCATTATGCAATAATGCATTAAAGAATAGAAATGGGGAAGACAGGACAGATGAGGATGCTGAAGTCTGACAGCTAGTACTGAGTCTCTGGATTAGTGCTGCTACTTAACTGACACTATGGCAGTGCATGTTAATGCAGTCATACAGTCTACTTTGGGGCCACATGGTACTGGGTTTGAATACAACTAAATATAACACTTTTTAAGTACTTTCATATTACCGTTGCTGCACGTTGGGTGCTTAATGCACATCATTGTGCAACAATGCATTAAAGAAAATAAATGGGGAAAATAGGACAGTGGTGAAATGGAAAGCAAGCAGGGGAAGAACAAATGAAATGCAATACAGGAATGTGCAGCAGGGAGGTAGGAAAGGACCATAGCTATCCATTTCTTCAACAGTAAAAACTAATTATGTATGCAAAATATTAGTTGAATTTGGACTGTCACCTCCAGCGAGAGGGATGACTGCAACACAATCATGTTGTATAGCCAATTGGACCAAATCAAGTGTGTCAAGTAGATGTGTGAAATAGAGAGCTATGTATTGAATGGTTTGTTTAGTGCGTGTGAGAGGAATGTTGGGAAAGAGACGCAGGTATGTCTGGGTTTGGTAAGTTAGGTTAAGCAAATATAGACAGACAAGACAAACAAGACAAGACACAAGGCTGGTGATGGACACAATAGTTCAATGGACACCATGGATAGGGGTGAGAGTGGGGACATCCAGGGCCCATAGACATCAAGCTGGTTGACAGTGAGAATTGAGTTCTCACCCACAGGACTCTAATCAGTGTCACCTCAGTCCACCACTGGATGCAGCACTCAGTGTCTCCTTCTCCTCCTCCTGGCCCTACATAAGATGAGGGAGAGCAGCCCCTCCACCTGCAGTAGGTGTGCACCAACAGTGCAATGCACAATACTATGCCTCATACCTGGTAGGTCAGCACATGTGATAAACTCACCACCTGCCACTTCTCCCAGAGGGAACCACTGTCTTCAAGATGGGCAGGTAGTGCAGGGGCACCAGAGGTGGTGCTGCCAGGTTGGCTTCCAGATGTGCTGGGCAATAGTGCCAGACCCAGTGGAGTGGAGGCAGGTATATCCTCTGGGGCAGGCCTACCTCACTGTGCTGTGGAGCATTTTGTGGTGTGGTACACTTGGATGACATGGACACATTTTGATGACACATAATAAAATAAAACAACAACAAAAAAAGAGACAGATCAAGTTGAGAAATAAAGTCGCGAGTTCCTGTAGTGTCTCTGTCCACCCTGTAGTGATCTAAAATGTCCAAGTCACATAGGTTGTGATAAGTTAAACGTGGCCTGAACACTCTTCTCCTTCTTGGCCTAGGCCTATTGGCAGCAGCAGCAGCAACATTGGCTTCAGCCTCTAGCACATACAAATGGATTAAAGCAGAAGTCCCTAACATTCTGTCTGTGTAGTCTTTCCATGTTTGTACTCCAAAGGTTTTGAAATCTACAGGAAAAACCAGCATGGAGCTTACATGGATGTTTATAGCTTCTTAAATGTCTCCACAGTATTGGATTGGTAGATTTGCAAGCAATTCAGCTGCTTCTGCTATACTGCTTCTGCTATAATTAGCATCTGTGAAACACAGACAAAGACAGATGCGATCCATTAATAATCAACACCATTATAAAAAGGCAAATGTGTAGCTAGCCAAACTAATGTTGAGGAGACTTGTATATGTTTGAAAGACTGCAAAAATGCTTTTTCTTCAGGATATTTCTGTGTATAGGAGTACTGAACTTCAGCAGGTATGCTCCCATTTTGTCACCTACATACTGCATATGATGGAATGTATTTAAGAATAATGTGAAGCAAAGACTTTTATATTTTTATCTGTATGCATTAGTTAGAAGTGTAGTGATGGCATGGGCTTGTTTGTCAAGCCATTTCAAAGGTATACATGATTGATAATACATGAAAATATAATGCGGTTTGATAAATATGAACACATTTTTCAGGGACAGGTTCTTTGATAGCTTTTTAACATTTCAAAGATGTTTCTTTAGCAAAATGGGTCATTTGCCTATATTTTTGTGGGGGGCTGTGTGATAAATATGTACAAATGTTTCAGGGACAGGTCCTTTGATTGCATATTTAGCATTTCAAACATGTTTTATTAGCAAAATGGGTCATTTGGCTGTTCTTTTGTTGGGGGGTGTAGCAAATATGAGTTTCTGTTATGGCACAAAGAAGAATGCACTGTTCTTTTGGGGGGGACAAAATTGATTTACCATTATGGCACAAACACGGATATGTTGCTATTGTTATTCTCCTTGTTTTACATCCTGCCTGTTGTTAATATTTCACATCCGTAGACCTTTTTATGTTTCTCCAGTGGGTAATACTGACTGCCTACCTTTTCTGTTTTAGCTGGAAACAGTTATTTTGTAGTTATGTGATACTTATGTGCATGTTATTTTGTATTTCTGGGATACTTATGTGTATTATACTTCTGTTGTTTTTTAGAACACCTACAAGCATGTCATTCAGGCATATCAATTCACAGAGACCCCCCCCTCCAGTGATGCTGAAAATGAAGTAATTAGTGATGGGTATTGGCAATATGGTGCTTTTCTTCTAGAAAGGGGATGGGGAGATATGACATGGAGGATGTGAATATGGCAGCAAATTGTACAAGACCACAGTGCCATGGGGAACCATGGCACAACATACAAACAGGTGTGCCACAGGACCACTGACATGATAATATTTGTACTCAGGTGAGCAGCTGCAGTTGGCTGTGACTAAATGGTTACTGGAGGAGGGCCTGCTAGGGAACAACTTCTAACCCTCAATGAAGAGTTCCTAGAAAATATCAAAGATCCAGACAGCTCTCTGGAGACTGCAGTACAGCATGTTCTGGATGTGGGTGCAACACCTTCTGAGACAGCAAGCATGTCCCAGGAGGAGTTTCCATGTAGGATTTTTATCTGAACCATTGAATACTGTTCTATAATAAAACAATTAAAATGAATAAGTTAATTCTGTGTCAGGTCTTTTTTGGGGGGATTGAAGATTGCTACAGTTATAAGCTTAGGTTGGAGTTGTTACCATGTTCTTGTTGAAAGTAGAGTTAAGGCACATATAAAGGGGTAAATGTATTACCCCTTGCGTTACTGTTAATTGTGATGATGTTGCCTTTACTTCTTGCTTAACTCTTTCCAGGACTGTCTGGACTACAGTGCAGTACATCTCCTGCAGATATTTTTATATCAGTACTGCTGATCAATTTAAAGAAATATTGTAGTGTGTGTTTTTGATTTCTGACCTTTTGGGTGTATTGCTGAACTCTTTGTAATAGTGGCAGCACTGTTAGTCTGTTAGCATATATTGCACTACAGCAATGCAGGTATTAATGTATTCCTGTGTTTCTTGTTTTTTATCACATGTCAACATGACAGGGGGTGTGGGCCCTATGTCACCTGATATCAGTGTATAAGCAGACCCTTCTAATGATAATGGTGGCCAAACAGAGGCACAGTCGGGGGGTGAAAACATTGATTCTGACACAGAGGTTGACATACAGCCATCCCCTACATTTCTATCAGACACAGCCAGTAGGTCTTTGCCTACCCAGTCCACAGAAACCACATATATTGTTCAGGTGGAGGGCAAGGACATTGATCAAGGAAGTGTGGCTACTATAGCTTTAGTGCCTGTTGAGTCTAGCCGTAGACAAAATGTGGGTGAGGTGCCAGACAGGAGGAATGATGGGGTGCTTGGAGAGGGCCTGCTGTCCATCCTCCACCTGGTGAATGTGTCACTTCCTGTGCCACTCATATGTTTAAGACACTCATGGAGGCACAGGCATGTTCTCATAGGTGTTCCAGACAAATGATCAGTGTTGTGTATGTGGCACAGTCTGACATGCATGATTGCCTCCACCATGTTGCAGATTCACTAGATTGGATGAATGATACAGTGGAACGAGAGGTGCCTGTGATGGAACAAGGAGTATCTGTCATGGAATGAGTAGTGTATGTGATGGAATATCTGCTGGGAGGGTAATGGCATCCTCGTGGGTGTAGGTCAGCCACATCATTTGCTGTCAGCCAATGTGGCCATACCTGATCATGCTCCCATAGTGGTGGTACTTACTAAATAAGCACTTAACTAAATTAGTAAATAATAACTTACAAATACCAAAAACCTCTCCCTGATTACACTCTGCTTCTGTTTGTCCCACTGGCATCCCTCAGTAGTGTGCACAGCTTCCCTTAAACATATTCCAAGGTCCAATAACAAAAAAAACCTGAAGCAACTGCCTGCATACAAGAACACGGAGAGCAGAACCCTGTACAAACCAGTAAAAGCCACTGCAAGTTCTACTTGTATCAACAGACTGTGAGCTGTTCCCTTAAACACATTCAAAGGTCCAACAAAAAAAAACCTGAAGCAACTGCCTGCATACAACAGCACAGAGAGCAGAACCCCATACAAACCAGTAAAAGCCACTGCAAGTTCTACTTGTATCAACAGACTGTGAGCTGTTCCCTTAAACACATTCAAAGGTCCAAAAAAAACCTGAAGTAACTACCAGCATACAAGAACATGGAGAGCAGAACCCTTCACAAATCAGTAAAAGCCACTGCAAGTTCTACTTTTATCAACAGACTGTGAGCAGTGTAAGTCTATTGTAATCTTCTCTCTGTGATACTCCTAATGATTCTTCTGCTGTACACACTACTGGACGCCCCCCCATTTTCCTCCCATTTACTGTAACAAATATATATACATTTTCCAAATCTTTGCATTTATTTTATATTCTTATATTTTATTTATCTTGTATATCACATTTCTTTTATATTCTTATATTTTATTTTCCCATTTATTGTAACAAATATATACAGTTTCTCAAATCTTTGCATTTATTTTATATTCTACTTCCCCTGATGCTCTACTAAATTTTCCTTTTGAATTCACACAGATAAACAGACACCATTAGGTACTGACCTGGGGAGGCTGGTTAATTGTTTTTCTCTTCTCACAGCTTTTTCCAAATCCTGGTCCATAGCCCCCTCCCCTTTTTTGTTCTCCTAACATAATTCTAGTGTAAGTTTCCTAGCCCTGTCAAACTTGTTTTCTCACAGCTTTTTCCAAGCCCTGGCTCTTAGCCCCTGCTTCTTTCGGTCTCCTAACATAATCTTTTTGTAAGCATCCAGCCCTGTCATTCCTGTCTATTCCCTCCCTCTTCCTCTTGAGAGTTTACTTTTTCCTCCCCTGAGCTGAGGCACCATCTTTAAATACTAAAAACCTCTGCCTGACTACACTCTCTTTCTGTCTGTCCCACGGGCATCCCTTAGTAGTGTGCACTTACTGTATATCCCTTTCTAAAACTCCTGGCATAACTACATTATTTTCTTACATCTCAGTGAACTGCAGCTCCTCATTGGTGCATAAATAATAAAAACAAACAGAAAGGTAATATTCAAACCAAAACGACAAGCTGCCCTATTTCTGTAGTTGCTAACCTTCTCACTGATTGTTTTCTGTTTGGCAGCTGCTGCTCTCCCAAAAGGTGTAACCTGCTCAGTTCACCTTTCCGGCTCACTTTGCTCCCCTACCCTGCCCCCAAACTCGCCCACCCCACTACCTGTACTTTTATACATCCCCTGATGTACCCATCTCTCCAATCACAATACACCTAAGCCAAACCCCACCCACCTGTAGATCTACATCACCCCAAACATCCACCCCTCCTACATTGCTCTACATAACAGCTCTCCCCTATAATCCCATTTGTCCTACTAATCTATCTCTCTCTCTCTCTTCTCTTACCTGTCTTACACTTTTCCCAACCCTTGTCATAACTCTCACACACACTCCACTACATCTTGCTATCAACCTCACTTCCCATCCTACTTATCCATCTCACATGTACTCTTTACCTTTAACCCAATCTATTTTTTCAAACTATAACTGCTCCCAGACCAACCCCCCCCTGTACTCCCCTCTTAAATGTGGAACCAGAAAATCACTACTCTCACACAGCCCAAGCTACCCTTGCCCAACACACTGCCTCACTCTTCTACTCCACCACATCTCTCTCTCACTCTAGCCGGTGACATCCACCCAAGCCCCGGACCCATTTCTAACATCAATCTCACCAAACCCTCCACTCAACCCACAAACTCAAAGTCCATTCACCTTACAACACTTAATGCACAAAGCTTAAAAAACAAAATCCTTAACCTCCATGCCTGACTCTCCCATGAGAACCTTGACATTACCGCCGTGTCTGAAACCTGGCTGAAAACCTATATAAAAGATAGCAAAATCCTACCACTAGGTTTCCAAATCATTTGCGACAACAGACCCCACAAAAAAGGAGGTGGAGTAGCAACAATCTACCCCATCTCCCATACCATAACTCCCTACTCCAATAAAATACCAACTTCTGCCAATGTTGAAGTTATAATAGGTTTACTAAAAATAAACAACCACAAGTCCATATGTATCACTGCCCTCTATATTCCCCCTGGTAATAATATAAAAACTCTTGAAAACATCCTGTCCTGGTTCTCCGCCAATATAAAAAATTAAACCTAAATACTCGGTGATACCAACATCAACTGGAATACTATTAACTCTGAAGCCCCATCCCACACAATCAACCTGTACAACTTCTCCCAACTAATACAATCTCCAACCAGACCAAATAAAGATGGTACCTCTGGTACCATCATTAACTGGATCCTAACAACTCACCCAAACCTTATCACCAAAGCCGGGACATTACCTTATCCTCTCAGCGATCACCTACCAGCCTTTGCTGACCATCTCCCATCCCCACTGCATAAACAACATCGCTACATCCAAACCCGCAACCTCTCCTCTTTCAACCATCTAACTTTCTCTGAATGCTTAAAGCATAGTGATTGGTCCCCTCTAAAAACCCTTCGTCTAGATGATGCTATTTCCTACTTTAACCACTTATTCCTAACCTTTCTCAATCAGTAAGCCCCCGCCCCCCCTGAAACAAATGCATCAAAACCAATCCCTGCCCATGATTATCAAAAGATACTAAACCAGCCTTGCACCAAAGGGACAAAAAATGCAAACAATATAAAAAACATAAAAACCCTAACACCCTCCTAGAGTATAAGCAACTATGAAACTCCACAAAAAACTAATAATTAAAGACCGCAAAGCCCACTGCTCCAAACTCCAGTCCTTGCACTCAACAAATCCCAAAAAATTCTGGGACTCCATCTCATTCATGCTTCATCCTGGCAACAAAGAAAATCCCTGCCCAGACCCCAACCTCTCCAACCTTGAAACAGCCAACCAGTTCAACTCATTCTTCATAGACTGCATAGCTAAACTATCAGCCTCCTTCCCACCACCCTCCTCCACCAGCACCCTCTTCTGCCCCAACCACTACCCCAATCATCAACCTTCCTCCACATCCTTCTGCCTCAAACCCATCCCCACAAACACTATAACAAGACTTCTCCTCAAACTTAAACCCTGTCACAATGTACCCAACAACCTTCCATCCACCTTCCTCAAACAATCAGCACACAGCATTGCCTATCCCATCTCTATTCATATAAGTAGATCCAGACAAGAATCATATGTCCCTTCTATCTGGTGCCATGCTTACATCATCCCCCTCCACAAAGGTGGCAAAAATACTGATACCACCAACTTTAGGCCTATTGCCATCCTTTCCCCTCTTTCTAAAATACTACAGAAAACAATACAAGCACAACTCATGGCACACCTAACACTAAACGATCTCCTCTCCCACACTCAGCACAGTTTATGCCTGGCCACAGCACAATGACTGCCCTTCTTTCCTTTCTTGAAACCATAAATCTTGAATGCAACTCAGGAAAGTTCATATCCACACTATTCTTAGATCTGTCAAAGACCTTTGACACCATTGCATGCACCCTACGTATATCCCAAGTCTCCACCCTACACCTCTCTCCCACCACCCTCACCTGGTTTTCCAGTTACTTGTACAACTGCCAACAAGCTGTACAATGGAAAACTTCAACCTCCCCCTTCCTTCCCACATCTACAGGTGTCTCACAAGGCTCTGTTCTCTGTTCTTGGCCCTATTCTCTTCAACCTATTAATTAACAACTTTCACCAATCCATGCCAGAATCATCTATCATCCAATATGCAGATGACTCAACAATCACCTGCTCAGCCTTCTCCCCCTCTGAGCTCCTAGCAAAAACCCAACTAGCCTTCTCCAAAATAGAAACCTGGATGCAGTCTAACCATCTGGCACTAAATGCAAATAAAACCAAACTAATGTTTTTTCCCCTACCACAAACTCAATTGACAGATCCACATTCACCATACAGAGCCAAAACAACACCCTCCTTAAAATCTTTCCCTACACCAAGTTTCTTGGCATCATTATTGATGAAGAACTAAAATTTGACACCCACATCTGCTCCGTAATCAAGAAAACCCACCAAAAATTAGGTTTCCTCTACAGGCACAACCACTTCCTAAGCCTCTCTACCCATCAAACTCTTGCATCCACCTTACTACTCACCTTCCTTATGTATGGTGCCCCTCTTTTTACCAATCTCCATCTTGGCCTTTGGTCAAAACTTGAATCCTGCTACTACAAGATCTCCAGCTTTGCAACCAATTCAAAAAACTCATCCCACCACTGCCACTCCCTCCTCACCCTCAACTGGCTTGAACTACCCAACTACTTCAGTTACCTACAACTCACCATTGCCCGCAAGCTCATCTTTAAACTTGCCAACTGCCCAGTTCTTGCTTCTTCCTTAAAACTTTACATTTCCAACTGCTCACTCAGATCCAAAACACAAAATCTTCTTCAGGTCCAGAAACCTGCATGACCTCCTGGCCATCTACTGCTGTACCACTCCTTAACTAAACAGTGGAACGTTCTCCCCACACACCTACACAACCTACCTAAACATACAAACATCAAATCTCAGCTACTCTTTCATCTTTCTTCCAATGGGAATGCCCTTGCCATGCTCCAACTTAAACATTCCCTCTCATTCCACCTTGCACTGACTCATCCAACTATCTCTACTATTACTTCATCACACCCAAAACAATCCCTCCCCTGCCAAAAACACATTTTCTTTCTAATATCTATTGTACTATATTCTCCAATCTCAAATATATTATTACTCTTTCCATGCATAATATTTTCCTAACCTACTAATGGCTAGTAGCTATTTATTTTGAAATATTAAACCTACAATTGAGTTTATAACAAAAATATTCACTTTATGTAAATGTAGGAATTTCTGTATTGAATTATCTCTTTTCATTTTTGTAACATTGTAATAAGCCAATTACAAATATCATGGAGCTTATCTGCAAATGTTTAATTAGCTGTATGAACTATGTCCTTTTGTAAAATGTGAAATGTAACTTGCAATTATTGTGGAGCTTTTCTCCCTGGGCCTCCACTGAAAATGAGCTCTTCTTGGCCCAGTGGACTTCCCTGGTCATCAAACTTAAATAAATTAATAAAATAAAGTACTTCCACTGCTCTGTCATTGAGTGTGCTGTCCACACCCAGACATGGCAGGCCATGGTGCCATGGTCCTCGGTATCACCATGAATGTAGCTCGTCAAGCAAACATCGGTCATGTTCAGGTAGCAGCAATGCATCTGTCTGTGGGTGTAGATGTGCCAATGCAACTCCTGGCAGAGTCACTTCTCATGATCGGAGACTACAATGATGAACTGACACCTCTACCATGCATGGCTCACACCTGTCTGACAGACCAAGACATAGAGCTGGCACAGAGCTCAGCTGTGTTCATGCAGACACTCACACACCGATTTCACCTGGAAAACCCCTACAGACACACACACACACAGACACACACACACACACACACACACACACACACACACACACACACACACACACACACACACACACACACACACACACACACACACACACACACACACACACACACACACACACACACACACCAGTTACTCATTTTGTCTCACTGGCCATTTGTTTTATCACAATGTCTGCCTTCTTCTCCTTCTTACTCGCATTCTCAATAACCTTTTGTGTCAGCCTAGGCTTCCTGCCACCCACACAGCACAATGTGCAAGCGATGACGATTGTGCCATATCCCTGTTTTCTATCTTTTGGATTCAGGGATACAAAGCTGTGTCTGATGTTCAGGGAGCATAGATAACGTAGCGCTTAGTATATCTGCATTTGTGTTGTTGAGCTGTTCACTGTACCTTTGACTTATAGTCAGCCTTGGAAAGTTAGACAGCTGACAGTATCAAAATTCCACAACTTTATAGTGAATGCTCTTGCAAGTTTGTGAAGTCAGAATTTTCCAGGACAAATGTATGGTGCACATCATAAGTCATGCCATCATATTCAGATCTTAGGATTTTATGACAGCACTGTAGTCAAATCTCATCAGAAAAGCAATATAGTATAATACTTTCTTTTTCATGTGCCTCAACAAACACATGCAGCAGCTGGAGAGACCACATGGCTTTCTCAGCAAGATAACACAGGGCCTACAAACTATGCCATGATTGATGTAGCTAGATTAAAAGCCATGTCACTGTAATCTGCCTGGTACAGGATGAGGTGACATCTGCCTGGCCTCTAGGCCATTGTCTCACCATGCCCTGGTGGGATGACTGCATATCCAAAAGCCTGATATGGCTGATGACATCAGCAGTGTCTGTTGAGAATATGGTAATAACAGTGTCCCACATACTGTGGTAAAACACTGTCTGCAATTTCAAGCATGCACAGTTGACTACAATAAGAATAGAACCCTACCTATCTAAGTACATAGACTACAGAGCACAGTACTTAATGCAAGCAGCACAGCACAAGACTAACTTTTGCATGACTGCAGCTGAACTTATAGTACATGACATCAGCAGGACATGTGTGAAACAAGATGTTGGCAGGCCTGCATATGTTCATACAGGGTTATTACCATAATGGCCCTAGGTTCATAGGGTCATATGTTTATAGGAGGTTACTAGGCTAATGGCCCTAGGGCCTTTTTAAGCTTAGCAAAGTTGTACCGTTGTTCCCTTATGGAAC
Organism: Protopterus annectens; assembly: GCF_019279795.1. NCBI lineage: Eukaryota > Metazoa > Chordata > Ceratodontiformes > Protopteridae > Protopterus > Protopterus annectens. Next base: position 1,509,395,929 of record NC_056745.1, read on the forward strand.
AAGATATATAGTCAATATTTGCAAATCCATTAACATCACTGGTTGCTCCTGTCTAAGAGTGACATAGATGAAACCTGTAGAATAATTTTACAATTTCACATTGAATTGTCCAAGTTACTCTTCAATAGAGTTATTAAAGAGCTCAGTTTCACATGAATTAGGAGTTTGTCCATAGCAGTGGCAATCTCTGGGAGACATATATGTCTCTCCAGCATGTTCTGTTGATGTCTGAGGTTAGGTTAAGGTCCCTACAGGGAGTGAGTCTTGTCCCATTTTATTTGCAGAGGTCCAGCATTTTCATTAAAGCAGAGTTTGAGAATGTTCTGTAGGCCAGGTACAAGTCACCTCTCAGCAGTCTATATGATTACAGTTACAGGGCTTTCAGTCTGTCTATGTAAGTCATATATGGAAGTCCCTGGATTTTCTTAGTGAAAAATATATTAGGTCTCTCTAGCTGCTGCTGGTGTCTGGTGAGGTACTTGCAAAAGGGAGCATTGTACTGTATTGTTGGTCTGATGAGAGATGAGTACAGTGGATTGATAACATCCCTAGTCTTAGATGCTAAGCCCTTACTTATGAGGGGTGCAATGTAAAAGGCTTTCTTTACCACTGTGGGCACATGATGATCAAACTTGATGTTGCTATTAACCTGCACCCCAAATCTCTCAACATTGGATTGGAACTTAGAGGGGGAATTATTAATAATGTAATTTGCAGGTATCTCTCCATTGTTGAAAGGGATAGTACACTATGTTTTTTGGATTAAGTTTAAGTCTTTGACTTTGGCAACAATCATTTATGTATATAAGCCCATTGTGTAGTATGTTGACATTGTTTGGGGATTTAAGTATTGCAAACAGTTGACAGGCATCAGTGAACTTAGTGAGCCACAGGCCATCTGTTATCCCCTGAATTTATGAGAAATAGATTCCAAACAGTAGGAGGCCCTGCACAGACTCCTGTGGAGCACCACTGGTAACAAATCTTCTGCTACAGGTGGAATCCCTAACTATGACTGTACACATTCTGATGGTGAGCCAGTTGGCTACCTGTCTAATGATGTACAGGTCAATCCCTAGCTGGATGAGTTTCTCACGGATGCTTGAGTGGGAGATCATATCAAAGCCCTAAGCCAAATTGAGATAGGCAGTATGCAGTGATTTGGCTTCATCCAAGGCTTTGGTGGCACTCTTAAAGAATTCCACTAAGTTTAAATGGCATGATATGCCATTAAAAAGCCAAACTGGGTTGGGTCAAGAGTTTGAAGGTCACCAATGTCCTTGTTGACAAGGTCCAAGATGATTTTTCCCCATGGCCTTACAGACAAGGCTGGTCAGGCTTATGGGTCTATAGTTCAATGAGTCAGTTGAGGGACCCCTTCTGTGCAAAGGGAGTATGGTTGCTCTTTTCCACTCTGCCATGACAAAGCCAGTACTTAGATTGTAGTTGAAGAGAGCATCCAATGATTCCACTAACTCTTGCTTTTGCATTTTATTTATTTATTTATTTATTTTTTATTTGCAGTTGGTTTACCAGGATAGTCCATTGGGCCAAATGAACCCGTTTTCAATGGAGTCCTGGGGAGAAAAGCTCCAACACTAAATAGGTTAGAATAGGTTGTTCTTAATAGTTGCACAAATTATACTCTTATACAAAGGTTAAAGATACAGAAAAATAATTTGCAAGTAAATACTTAATAGATAATACAGACTAAAAGGAAATTTAGCATAAAAATATTGAGAAATAATATCATATTCGGAAGCAAACACTTACAAGGTGTGGCTGAGAGCATTATTTCCAATTATCATAGGAATAGTAATATGTAAGAGTTAGGGGTGAATAACAAGGAGAGTTGCAGGAGGAAACAGAGGAAGGAAGGAAGATGGAATTTGCAAGAGTAAGTTATGTGGGGTGGGAGCAAGAGCATTCCCACTGGGATACAAGATGTGAATGAAGAGATCTTTTAAAATTAAAATGGTTGTGGGTGGTGCGAATGGAAGGTGGTAGGGAGTTCCAAAGGCGTGCAAGGCCATAAGACAGATGATTTTTTCCTGGGGGGCGAGTTGGTTTATATACTTCTAACAGATTTTGATTGTTGGATCTTAATACTCTATCAGGAAGGTGCATTTTAAAAGCTGATGAAAGGGAGGGACAGAGGGAAGGGTTGAAAATAAGCTTATGTGCAAGATTTAGTTGAATATATGCGAGATAACTGGGTAGCTCTAGCCATTTCAGTTTTTGGAGAGAGGAACAGTGGTGTGTGGAGGACTTGTAGTTGGTAGAGAACTTGGCAATGTTGTTGTAGCAAGAGGAAAGTTGTGTTTTTGGAGAGGACTGTAGATTAGTTAGGAGTGGAGCTCCGTAGAGAAGGGAGGGGATGAGAAATGAAGTAGAGAGGGTGATTTTGGTAGCAGGTGTGAGATAATGATATTGTTGGTAAAGCATACCTAGTTTTTGATGGGTTTTTTGATAGTTTTTTTGATTTTTACATCATTTAGTAAGCAGCCTGGGATGTTATCTGGTCCCATAGAGGATCTGTTTTTGGCCTTGGTGAGTGCAGTTATGACCACTTCTTTGAAGATAATCGGTAGAGAACTGGTAACAGGTTGCTTTGGGGTATGATTGCTGGAGATAGGGATGTGAATTTTTTTGCTAAACCTGTCTGCTAATAGTTTGGCAATGTCCTCAGGTTCAGTTTGACTGGTACCATCTACTATGAATTCAGTTCAAAACTTTTACATTGCAGACATAGCTAAAGAATTCCTTGTGATTATCCTTAGCTATGGATGCTAATTTAGTTTCATAATAAGCTTTAGTGGACTTTACAAGATGTCTCATTTATTTGTTCAAGCTATGGAGGGTGTTTTTCTGCTGAGGCTGTTCCCTGTAATTCCTGAACATCAGTTGCTTTCTCATGTTATATTATCTATTTATCATAGATGGCCACCAGGGTGGCTTGTTTTTTTGTGAGCAAGTGCTGATCTGTTCTGGTACCGCTAAATCTATACACTTGTAAAGCTGTTTATACAGGGAATTTATATATACCTCCATGTAGGATTCTTTACTGTCAGTGGTCAGTGCAGAAGGTTTGCATTTGTGAGGTCTCTGCGCTTTTGGTAAGCTTCTCATGACTATCTCTGCATCTGTGGGGTTATGTGTTGTGCATTTGTTCTGCTTGAGGAGGTGAAGTGCGTGTGTTGACAATGTTTGATATCTGGTTTGTTGTTACCTGAGAGAGAGAACATTATTCTATATTCACTGTATAGTTACATCTCTCACATATTGTATTTGTAATTTTTATGACTACATGCTTAACTTTGTAAAACACAAGTAGCCTTATTAAGCATATTTAGATGGTTATTATTAGCAAAGTGATTTTGTAAGCAGCAACAACTGGGCCTGCCTCTGTGACACCCTACAGGTGACTTTACAATCACTCAACCAGTAGTGAAGGCTGTGCTTGAATAGGGTCATTGAAGAGCACTGCTTCACATGGAGTGTGAGGCACTGGGGGAAATAGCTGTCTCCACTACAAGTTCTGTTTATGTCACAGGCTAGGTTGAAAACCCTCTCCTAAGCTATTTATGTCCTATTTGATTTGCAGATGTCCAGCATTTCCAGTAGAGCAGAAAAAGAGACTTCTCTGTAAGTCAGGCATGTCACCTGTCTGTAGATTGCAGGAAACTGAGTACAGTGACAGATCTTGTAGTCTTTCCATGCATGTGATGTTTAGAGAACTTGAATTCTCCCAGTCACAAACCTGTATTTTTCCTCGAATTGCTACAATTGTGTGCTGAGGTACAGACAGAAGGTAGCCTTGTACTCACCTAGTGGTCTGATAAGAGTGGAGTACAACAGAGTTATGACTGCCCTGGTCTTGCATCTGGATAACTGGATGGGAAATAGAAAATACATCCCTGGGATTCCACTATTGTCCGTGCTGGACAGGGGTATCAGGTGCTGATTTGTCTATGCATGAGCTAAACTCTTGGCTAGGCTTATAAGGGCCTGAGGGACAATTGTCTAGTAACGCCCTATGTCATGTCCATAAGTATGATGTGTGCAATGCAGATTGTGTGTGCCACCACTAAGGGCATATAGTGATGAAAGTGTAGATTGCTATGAACATGTATTGACAAGTCTCTCAACACTGTGTTTGAGCTGAGAGGTGTGCTATACATATCATAATTAGCAGGGGTACATCATTGCTAAAGGTGACAAAGAGTCACTGTATGCTTAGAGTTCACTCTATAAGTTTGTCACCAATCAGTCTGTATTAGCCCCTGCTGCAATATGTTACCATCACTGCTGAACTCTATATGAGTGCATCCAGTTAACAATCATCTTCAAACTTGGTTAACTACAGGCCATCTACCATTGCCTGTGCTTCACAGATCCTTGGGGTATTCCATTGGTAGGTGACTAGTGTGGGGTGCAGTCCCTACTTTGGGAATGTGTGTTCTGTTGGTGAGCCTGCTGGCTATCCAACCAGTACTGTATGTCTTAGTTACCAAATGGGACATTTTCACTATGAGACACAAATGGGGGATATTGTCAAAGGCCTTGGACAATATGTCCTGTTATCTGTCATCCAGGTCTTCGAAGTCAGCATCCAAGAAGTCCACAAGGGTCAATAATAAGAACTACCCCTGCCAAACCCAAAATGGGTAGGGTCAAGTGTGTTGTAGGTCACCGCCATGCTGATTCCTGCAGTAGTTGTGCAAATAAGGCATTTAGGTGTATGGGTCACTAGTTGTAGTTCTGCATGTTACTAGGTTGATGTGCATTGCATAGCACACAACATTTGATATTACATTTTGTAGTGTGTTTGATATATGTGTGCAAAAAGTACTGACACCCCAGGGTTGTAGTGCTTGGGGGGGTGATAACTTATGTATGTTTTTAATATATATGATATACAGTTAGATAGGGCCTTCAGTTTGTAATGTTTATACATGTACTTTCATGTCATACAAAAGAAGTGGACAGTAAACAGCAGAAACACATACCTCTGCTGTACTCTACCCTTATCACACCAAGAATGGAGTACAAGGCTCAAATCTCTCTGTTCCTCACCAGCCACCTGCAGTAATTAGAGAGAACACATGGTTGTGCCTGGGAGATTCCCATGCCTCCAAATGTGACACACATGGAAAGAATGACATACCTGTCACTGTACTTAGTATCGTGCAGACTTGTGAGAGTGACCTATGGCTGCCCTGCAGAGCAGTCTCAGACCCTGCCCTTCTGGAAATGATGGACATTTACAATTCAAATGGGACAACTATAATTTGCTGCAGGGTTCTTAACCTAGCCTGTGACATAAACAGAACATGCTGCAGAGACAGATATATCTCACAATTATTCACACTCCTCTGTAATAGAGTCCCATTGTATGTGAGACGATGCTCCTAAATGACCCTGTCCAAGCGCAACCTTGACCACTGGTTGGGTGATTGTAAAGTCACCTCTGGGCTGTGGCACCTATGTTCGTCATGGACAGGACCATTTGGTGCTGCTCACAAACATTCTCTGCTAAAAATGACCATCCAATTATGCTCAATGATTGTACTTGTGTTTTTACACAGCTAGGCTTCTACAAACCCTAGTGCTATTAGGCTAATAGTCTTACATGAACCTATGTAACTATGTGCCTATACAAACCTCACAATCTGTTGCCAACCACATTGCCTGCTGATAACATCTACTATACGTTCACCTGTGTGTGTGTGTGTGTGTGTGTCTAGACAGCAGAGCAGATGCATGTATCCTACAATTACTTCTCCAGTTACATAGATTGCCAGTATTTTGATACTTGCTCATGCCTACACATCCATTTCATACAGGCCTCCAAACCTCTTGTTTCCCACATGGCCTGCTGATGTCATCTACTATAAGTTCACCTGCACTGTATTATAAACCAGACGTGCTGTGGCACTTGTATAACATACTCTGTTCTGTCGTCCATTTACTTGAATAGGTGGGGGTTCAAGTCTCACTGCAGTCAACTGTGTGCGTGTGTGAGCTGTTGCTTTACATTATACATAGCATTTTACACTAGTAAGTGGGACACTGCTATCTTCTCTTTAACAGACACTGCTGATGTCATAAGCTAGAAAGTGTTGTCTAACACACTTTAAGTCAGACTTGAGCTGTGGCACTTGTATAAGGTACTTTGTTCTGTCGTCTGTAGTCTATTGCTTGACTTTACAGAGAGCATTTTACACCAGCATGTGGGACATTGTCCTTTTCTCCTCAATGGACAACCCTAATGTCATCAGCTATAACGTGTTGTCTGACATTCACTGACTTTGACTTGAGCTGCGGTGTGTGGATAAAGTACTGTGCTCTGCAGTTTATGTACTTAAAGAGATAGGGATTCTATTCTCACTACAGTCAATTGTGTGTGTGTGTATGAGCTGTTGCATGACATTACAGTGAGCATTTTACACCAGCATGTGGGACATTGTCATTTCCTTAACAAACATTGCTGATATCATCAGTTGTATCACATATTTGGATATGCAGTACTCCCACCAAGGCAGGGTGAGATACTGGCTTAGGGGCTAGGCAGAAGTCACTTTGTCCTATACAATAACGTTTACAGTGACATGCCTTTCGATCTTTCCATGTACATCACAGCATGGTGTATAAGCCCTGTGTTGTTGTGCTGAGAAAGCTCTATGGTCTCTCCAGCTGCTACATGTATCTGGTGAGTTACAATTTATTTATTTGCAATTCATTAACCGGGAAAGTCCATTGAGTTGAAATGAGCCCTTTATTATGGAGGCCCGAGGAGAAAAGCTCCACGTACAATATTGCACTAATTAAAAACTAATAAAAACTAGCAAAAATATTACATGATATAAAAGTAACAGAAATAGATTGACATAGTAATAATAACAACAAAGCATTTTGTGGTATATGCCATAGTAAATCATTCTTTGGAGTAACAAAGCATTCTTTAAAGTTACATGTAAAAAGAGTATTATACTTTTGCTGCAATGATGTTTGACTACAGTGCTGTCATACAATCTTAAAATATCAATATGATGGTGTGACTTAGGATGTGCACAACATATGCTTTCAACAGCAGTGTGGACAATTGAAGGTCAAAGTTCAGATTGGTATCTAAATGTGTTCACAGTGCTTGCATCACTGGGTTTCTGCATAGCAGGACTGTTGTCAATGCTTAATGTGATTAACATGGAACTCCTCCTTTCAGACGGACATTGCAAACACACATTTCTACATTTATTTGTAGATCATGTGCCTTTGTCACCATTTACTTGTGTGTGTTAGCTCCTCCTGTACTATGTTATCACTATTGGTGGACTCATGATTGCACACAATCTGCAAGAATCAGCAAACTTGGTAAGGCAAAGGCCATAGAATTTGTTATTATAAAATAAATATTTTTATTTTATAACTTGTGCACTTTTTTCTGTGTGTTCCCAAATTTGGTTTGGATCTGGTTGTTGCAGTATGCACTGTCTTACCTTCATCCAGGCCTATCATATGGAATCAATGTGCTGTGACAACATCACAGATCACCTATGGTGTGACACAACATATATACCTTCCTGATATGGTTGAATACATAGTTCAGCAATCCCTCCACACAGCCTATGTTCCCATAGAAGGATACATCAACATGCATTCTCCTACATTGGGGGAACAGCACCTGATGCATGCATGTACAGAGACATCCTCACTCTCATTGACTGTGAGGCAAACCAACATGGCATCATGGGCCTCCTCTACATGTACACTAGTAATATTCCAGGTGTGTGCAACAGACCTGTGTGAGTTGTCACTGCTACATCACTTCCATTACATCTGATAGATGTCCTCAAAGAAATCACAGAGGATATGCATGATGACACCAATATCATCTTGTGGAACTTGAACAGGTCAAGGCATTTGACAAAAATCCACACTGAGATATTCAATCAACTCTGTCATATGTGGCCATAAAAGTTATACCACCAAATGGATAGATCGGTGTATGACATATGTGGCATGACATGTATCTCAGGTTCAGTGATCAGGTGGATACATCAGGGATATCTGCTTGGTCCTTTCCTGCCCATTAGTTCAACGATGGACATCATAGATGACATACACAAGCTGTGTCCAAACAGCTGCCTGTAGGTCTATAGCTTGTGTGTAATCATTGACTACAAGTGTGATATTGGTATAATACAGACAGTATCAACACATGCCAGAGACTGCTGCCACAACCATGACAACACCTGCATTGCCAAGACACATGCAGGGATTTGTTGAATCAGGAAACAAATACACCACCCAAGTATAATGTGGATATCACACCCTATAATCAGACCTATAGGCATGTGACCTGTGTGGTAGAATGTAAGTAGTACATCCACCAGCATGTGGTCACAGTGCTGACTACTCCCTTGAATCTAACACAAGTACTGGGTATGTGAAGAACATGCACATTAGAAGCCATAATGACTTCATGGTTCCAGCCTTTATCACATGATCTGAGACACTAATCCTAGTCTAGTGTCATTAGCTCATTCTACCTAATAGGTTCATAGGTTGGTACTAGGCTATCGGCCCTAGGGCCTATACAAGCCTAGCCATAACAATTCCCTGGCTATTTCTTCCCACACTATTTACTTCCCTGGACCCCTGTCTAGCAGGGTGACTGACATGATTCCCGGGTTCAATTTCCTTTCTCACATCCAATTGTCAAGGTTCCTTTTGAAGAGAGGCAAACAAACACATAATACATGCATAATACCCACATAATACAGAGAAAACATTTAAGAAGGCCAACCCACTTAGTTTCTTAACCTTGAATTATATTCTGCTCCTCCTTCCTCCCTTTCCACTGTACTAAAAGAAAAAAATTCTAAATTTTAAGCTTGTTTCCTGCCTTTCCTGTAACTAGTCAAGTCCAGATACAGATTTGCTGTATCCAGGATTATATGCAAGCTTCTGAGCTCACCAAGCCTTTCTGTGTTGGAGGGAAGCCTTCTAGCTTATCAGTGGGAGGGGTAAGCACTAGGTAGCCTGTCTACCACAAGAGGAGTGGTTTCTGGCCAGAAATTGTACTTTATTGGCTATTTGGGCAGTTTTTCATCTCTTTCAACTTTCTGGTTTAAAAGCACGTTTGTGCTTGTTTCCCGCCTTTCCTGTAACTAGTCTAGTCCAGATACAGATTTGCTGAATCCAGGACTGTTTGTAAGCTTCTAAGCGGTGTCAAATTCTGCTCTTCAATATTTCCCTTAGATCTACTAGTTCTCTCTTCTCCTGCACTTTTACTAGCTTATTAATCAAGCACTTTACCAGACATCTTGTAGCAATTATTGTAGCACACAAAAGTGCTACTAGCACTAAATGTTCTACAAGGAAACAGCTCTAGTAGTTATTATTAATGCCCACCCCTCCAGGCATGTCTAAAGGTCAGTTCCCTGTGCTTTCTCCTATTAACTTGGTGAACTTGGGCATTCTGAGACAATGTAGCAACTGCCTCATGTACACTGACAACCCTCTCCTCTTACTTTCCACCACTCAGACTTGCGAGAGATACATTTATATATCCAAATTGGAAGCCACGCACTTTCCAGCCAAGACCAGAATAGCTGGTCAAGAGGACAAGGTCAACACTTGCATTGCACCACATGGAACACATAGCCCTCTAGAACACACACCAGCACTGCCGTTACATAAAAACAGAAAGCACACTCCCACCTTTATGGAAGCTCTCAATAGAAATCTACCCAAACAGCAGAGACCTACAAGGCAGAAATGCACTTGACCACCACAACACAACACTAATCATGAGACACATAACTCTTCTAAACAGTGTGCCACTCAACCAAAGCCCCTAAGGCAAAACAGCATGCTCAACACACTAGTCACAGGTGACTCAATAGTGAGGCAAACTGATGACCGACTCACTAGGTTGAATAAGGAGAAAGTAACAGTCAGCTGCCTGTCAGGCACTAGGATCTGCCACATAACACATGCACTCAGGTCCCTCAACAACAGGTACAAATATGACTCTGTCATTGTACATGTGGGTGTAAATGACCTGAGACATACCTCTCTGGACTACATAAAAAGAGATATGGAGGAACTCTTGGATTATGTAGCCCAGGTGGGCATGACCCTAGCCCGGAGCAGCATCCTACCATCACCCAGAATTATACCACAGTACAAGCAGAAAATGATTGATTTCAACAATTGGCTAAGTTTCTGGTGTCATTCTAAGGGGATCCAGTATCTGTCTGCCTGAGATGACATGATTGACAGACCTCGATGCTTTGCCAGAAATGGCCTGCATCTGTCACCCCTGGGCTTCCAGACACTGGCCAAGGCTCTTGCCACCACTGTAGAACCTTTTTTATGCAGTGTTCCAAAGACCAAATTACCACCATAACAGCTACAAACAAATGCGATCTGACGGTCATGCTGCTCAGTGCTAGAAGTCTAAATCTCAAAATGAACTCGCTCAAAGTACTCCTTAAAATGGAGAACATAGACATTTGTGCCATAGCAGGGACCTGGTTCAAGGCAGCAGAATTAATTACCTTGGAAATCCACATCCCTCTCACCCCTGCCCCCTGCAAAGGTAACCACCATGAAAAAGTTCTCCAAAGCTAACTTTGGGGTCATAAAAACAGAGGTGGCTAACTTCACTGCACCCATGCAAATGGAGATCAGTTTCATGACCACCAAATCATACACCAATGCACTGTATGAACACGTACACAAATGCATGAATCTCGCCATACCCAACAGAACCAAGACACTCTCTTCCAAAAAAAAGGAAGACAATCTGGTGGTCCCCTGCCATAAACAAACTCTACAACAGAAAGAGGAAACTGATGCAGAATAAGTTGAAGTCCCAAGACTGGGACTCCCTTATTAGCCTCAACAAAAAGTTGAGATGCCTCATCAAATCATCTAAAGCTAGCTATGAAAACAGAATTGCAGCAGGTAGTAAAGACAACCACAAGGCCTTCTATAGTTATGTAAAGAATCTCCATGGCATACCCAGATTTGCTCTGAGCTACTGCACAATGGTACCTCCTATACCAAGCCAAGAGATATTGCCAATATACTGGCTGAGAGATTCAGTGCCAACTTTACCCCTCTCTCCCCCCCTAAGGGACAAGTTACAATACCAGTAGATTGCCAGGCACCCAGTATTACTGCTGCACATGTTAAAATAGCACTGTCCAAGGCCAAGAATACAGCTTCTATGGGACCTGACAATATCATTGGCTATGTTCTACATGAACTACAGAGTGAACTGGCACCTCACCTATGTTCAATGTTCAGTCACAGCCTCACCTCAGGCTTTGTCCCTACCAAATGACTCACTGCTACAGTCATCCCTCTCCACCAAGGAGGAATGACTACAGACCCTGGGAACTATCACCCCATTAGCCTAACAAGTCTGATATGCAAAGCTATGAAACGCATCATCATAGACCTAATAAACAAGGATATAGGGAATCTCCAAACTCTGGATCCCACACAGTTTGGTTTTGTGAAGGGAAGATCATGCCTGCTCAACTTGGTCAACTTCTTTGCGTCAGTCACCAGAGCTGTGAATGAAGGCAAGGTGGTTCATACAGCCTACCTTGATCTGACCAAGGCCTTTGATACCATTCCTCACTCAGGAATCATAGGAAAAACTAACTAAGCTAGGCATCTACCCCTATATCACTAAGTGGGTTGCAAACTGGCTCACAGGTAGAACCCACTGTGTGAAAATAGCTGACTCCAAGTCACGAGTGGAGTCCCACAGGGTTCGGTCCTGGGTCCTCCCCTTTTTGGTATCTACTTCTCTGAAGTCCAGGCCAACACGAAGAGACTCTAGCCGACAAAGTTTGCAGATGATTGCAAGTTGGGAGCTATTATTAACTCCCCAAGTGATGTTGACATCCTACAGAAAGGCCCCACTGAGACCAATGACTGGTGTCAGAACCATGGCCTTAAGCTCAATGCCAAAAAATGTGTCATCATCCCTTTTGGGAAAAACCTGGTTCCCATGAATTACCACATCGATGGTAGTCCACTGAACACAGAAGGCATTATAAGAGATCTGGGAACACAGGTTGACAACAACCTCTCTTTTGACCACCACATTGCCACTGTGGTCAGAAAGTCCTTCTATGTGGCACATCTCATTACTAAGGGTTTTGCATATAGGAAGAAAGAGGTCATTGTCTCCCTCTACTCTTCCCTCATTAGGCCAATCATTGAGTACAATGCCCCATTTGGCATGTACCTCACTAAACACCTGCAACAACTGGAGAGACTGCAAAAGTACCGCTCAAAGAGGATCCTAGGCCTTAAACATTTGTCCTATATGGACAGACTAAAAAAACTCCAACTATTCTCTATCTCATATCGCCTACTTAGAGGCGATCTCTGCTTGACTTACAAAGCCATGTCTGACCCAGCTCTGTTAGAAATGCTACATCAGAAGAAATCCCAATCCCTCCGCACCACATGCTCCAAAGAACTCAACCTCATTACCACAATCAACAGAACATTCTGGAGGGACAAGTTCATAACCCAGAGACTGCCCATGCTATGGAACAGACTTCCCATACATGTTAAGCAGAGAACCTCCCTGGCACTCTTCAAGAGAAATCTTGATGAGTGGATGGGAAATAGAAAATTCACCCCAGAGATCACTCCAGTGGCTTTACTCGACAGAGGCACTGGGAACTAAGGTCAGGTGGCACAATGCCACGGTAATCCTATGGGCTAGGCTTGTAAAGGCTCCAGGGCCATTAGCCTATTACACACCTATGAACCTATGAACGTCAATAACTGTGCATAATGAACCTTTTTCATGCATGTCTCTACACATCTTCCAGTGATGTATAACTGAAGTGCACCACCTTTCTTACAATGTGCACTCACACAGCTGATTGGCCATCGCTATGTATTCTTTCTGGGAAATTTACATGACTCTCTGATGGTGCAGATCAACACAGGTTTATAGGTGTTTACTAGGCGAATGACCACAAGGCACATTTTAAGCCTAGACATGCATCCCAAATCTCTGACAAGTTCTGATATCTCTGATAATTGTAAGCAGGGTCCTGGTAGATGAAACATTTACAAACAAGAGCCTGGGAGATGAACCATTTACATGTCGCCTGTATCCATTTAAGACATAGGTGCCAAACCAGGGATGAATATCCTGTTCCCTATCTAATTGTCTAGGTTACACTTGAATTGGTTTAGGGAGAAACTCTGCTTCACATGGATAGGGAGTCTGTTCCAGATATGGGGTAGTCTCTGGAATAAATACCTGTCTTGCCAACAGGTCCTATTTATATCACAAACAAGGTTTAAGTCTTTAGAATGGGTAATTTTGGTGCTGTTTATTTTGTGTATATGCAAGAGTGGGGTCTGTCAATGCCCTGTATGCCAGGCTTAGATCTCACCTCAAAAGCCTGTAGGAGACCGAATTTAGGGATAGGATAAAATGATTTCCTCAGTACTGCAGACACATGATGGTCAAAGGCTAGAGTACTGTCTTTTTGTGTCCATAACTGCTGGTTCAACTCTAAGGGGTGTGTTGTCAATATGATAGCTATCAGTGGTGGATGATTTTCTGATGGATACAATTATGCACTTCTTGTCATTTAGTTTTAGTCCATGGTTCTGATACCAGTTGTTTGCCAGTGTCAGCCCATCCTGGAGAACTTTTGTAGGTGTGGGATTCAATGACAGCTCATAATTTGCAATTATCTGTAAATCTAGTCCGCCAGAGATGACTGACATTGTCCATGACTTCAGAGAAGTAAATGTCAAAAAGGAGTGGTCCAAGGACAGATCCTTGAGGGACTCCACTTGTGACTGACCTCCTTGCAGAGGTAAACTCCCCAATTCTAAATTCATGAGTCCTGTCTGTGAGGCAGCTGGCTACCCACTGGGTGATATATGGATTTGTACCTAACCTCCTGAGTTGGTTAACAATGCTTAAGTGAGGTATTGTGTCAGATGCCTTGGCCAGGTGGAGGCAGGCAGTGGGAACCATTTTGCCTTCCTCCATCACTTTGGTGACCTTCACAAAGAAGTCTACCAGGTTGAGTAGGCATGTCCTGCTCTTGATGAAACTAAACTTGGTTGGGTCCAGTGTCTGAAGGTTTACTATATCAATACTGATCATTTCCAAGATAATGCTTTCCATGGCTTTACATATAAGACTAGTGAGACTTATGGATCTATAGTTTCCAGGGTCTGTAGATGGGTCACCTGTGCGCAGATGGATGACTGTTGCTGTTCTGCATTTATGAGGCAAAAAGACTGTTTGGAGACTACAATTAAATAGCAATTCCAGAGGGTCTGATATGTCATGTTTCATGCTATTTAGAAGGCATCCTGGGATATTGTCTGGGCCCATTGATGCAGTGTCCTTGGCCTTAGAGAGTTGTTACACCAGATGCATATGTGCTACCCATTCAGCTTGTGCACACACTGCATACATAGGCATTTGAAAACATTAATGGCATGTATATTATTCATGACAGTGTGGATTGTGCCATAGATATAGGCTATGCATACAAGGGAAGCAGCCTGTATTGACCATACTGTCACATACAGGTATAGCAGTGTCCAAGTGTCCATCCTAATGCCTTCTACATACATTAGAGTACTAGGACATTGTGCGTGGTTTGGTTACCCTCATAGAATGTGAATGTATCATAGTTGTTGAGTGTGTGTGTGTGTGTGTGTGTGTGTGTGTGTGTGTGTGTGTGTGTGTGTGTGTGTGTGTGTGTGTGTGTGTGTGTGTGTGTGTGTGCAGGCACATCTGTTATCATTCCACATCACATATGCTACATCAGAGGTGTGGGATTAGTGGCGGTATTATTCTGATATTTTTCATTTATTTATTTATTTATTTAACATTTGTTGACCAGGAAAGTACGACTAGATTCCACAGATCCGACTAGGTTCCACAGATCCTGTTTTCAGCGGAGGCCCGGGAAGAAATGCTCCAGAAGCATGTCTTTAGAATGTGGGAGGAAACTCACGCAAATGCAGGGAGAACATGCAAACTCCACACAGAAGGCACCCCAGCTGAGAATCGAACCGGAGAACCTCTTGCTGTGAGGCGACAGCATTAACCGCTGCACCACTGCGCCGCCCATTTTGTTCATGATTGCTGCTGGTTCTTGTAATGTTTGCCATAATCCTTTACCTGTGGTCACCTTACTGGAGATGCCTGCTAAGAGTATACAGATATTCAGGTATATCATTTTGCATAGCTTCCCAATATGCATCTTACCCCAACTGTATGTCAGATCCCTGATAGATGCCCTCTGCATTATTCATGTAAGGATGCTTATCTCACACAGACATCCTCACCATTGATATGTCAACTTGCGTGACAGTCACAGACAACATGTTTTCTCTGTACAGTCCGTGCTGTACCATATAAATATGTGCATGGTGTTGCTATTACAACCATTTTCCATTGACATGACCTCCTCTGCTGTACATGCGGAAGTTTCACCTGTACTCTTTCATTGTGTTTATTCCTACAATTCATCCGATTGTCCCTATTCAATACACACACTTCCCCTGGGTGATCATTTTACATGGCAGTCTCATGTCCTGTTACAGATCATTATCACAACTTCAGTACCAAATGCCAGGAAAGGGATATCATAATAGTCTGCACTGAAGGTATATTGTCCTGTACTTTGTTTGGAATATATACTTCACATTCATACCACTTAACTGTCCAGATATTCCCAGTATGTCCAGATGTTTTCCTTAACAAATATGCAGCTTTCTGCCATATCGCTGGGATGATCTCTGGATTCATGTGACTCAGTATTACATACATTTGACTGCATACCTCTTAACTGTCCTGTTCTGTGCAGAATGTCCAGTTTTCATCTCATACGTGTGATCTTTTCCTCATAACATTTTTCTAGGCAAATCATTGACATGTTATTGCAGAGTGCGGTCAGAAAATAATGACTGACATTTGAGTTTCAAACTTCACACTCTTCAGAAATTTCATGTTATTCTACAACTTATATATTCTATCAACTTCCTAAATTTGTCAGTGCAATATTAAAAATCTGTCCCTATTTCTGCCCCTTTATACTCAATATTATGGCTTTGTCAACATTTGTCACTCTAAGAGGTTGTGGGTGTTGCATTCTAACACATTCCTATGTGATATCTATGCCAAATATGTCCCTATTACTGTTTTTTTGTCCTCTTGTTAAGTTGGTCTCTGTGCAGATGTGTTGCACTAACAGAATGAAAAATGTAAAACCCCTGATGATCATTGTGGCAACTGCATGCAAATTCATGCACCATACGTGCTCTCCCTTACACGGAATTGCTATCTGCATTCATCATCATCGTCATCATCAGCCCTCTTTTTTCC
This sequence comes from Protopterus annectens, assembly GCF_019279795.1. Lineage (NCBI taxonomy): Eukaryota > Metazoa > Chordata > Ceratodontiformes > Protopteridae > Protopterus > Protopterus annectens. Next base: position 1,509,412,346 of record NC_056745.1, read on the forward strand.
ATTTTTCTACATGGTGCTGTTGCCAACTCTCTCAACTCAGTGCCACAGTCTTGCCTTCTTCAACACTCATGCCTGAGAGTTACAGATCTTATCCACCTCTTTGCTGGACATCCTCACTTCCTCTTACCTTCTTCCTGTCTGTCCCAAATCTTTCTCATCAGATTATCTTCTGCTTTTCTGCACGTGTCCAAATGGGTTCACTATAGAATCCCGAAATACTGAAATCCCAAATTTCAGTATTTCAAAATTCTATAGCTGAAAGCTTGAAATCCCGAAACCTCATAACTGCGAAATTTAAAATCGCGAACCTACACTGCAAATACACTACACACATACACATACACACAATTTCCCCCGCAATCAAACATACAATCCTACAGTACAGACAAGCAGTGGGGCAATCCCCCCTGCACCCCACATGTGAAAGGCTGCACACCCCCTACTTATATATACTAGCTCTAAGATCGCATAATCACACACACAAAGGTAACTCACACCCACACATTTCACAGCCCCTTGCACACACACATCACAACTAAAACACACACTAACATACACTAAAGCCCCTAACCAACACAGTCATACATACTTACCTGAACTTACACCTATCCATTCACACACCGCAACACCAGAAGCTCTGAACTTCGGTATTTTGAATTTCGCACTTCTGGTGTTTCGGATTTTAAGGCTTCAGTGTTATAATTTCGAAATACTAAAATTCGGGATTTCAGTATTTTGAAATTATGTAGTGAACCTGTCCAAACCACTGTAATCTGTTATCTTTGATCCTTTCTGCAATTGGAGCTACTTTGGCTTCTCCTCTTATGTCCTCATTTCTTCATCTGTCCTATAGTGTGCATCCTACCACCTTTCTCAGGCACTTCATTTCCATCACCTCTAGCTTCTTCAACTAATCTGCCTTTACTGCCCAGGTTTCAGTACCATACAGCAGTACTGGTCGTACAACTGTCATATGCACCTTACTTTTCAACTTCTTTAGCATTTGCTACACTTGGCAGTCTATGCCAGTTGGCTACAGCCCCTCTGATTCTAGCTTTGACCTCTTCATTCAGACTTCCCTTCTCCTCAAGCACCCCTCCCAGATACTTGAAGCTGTTTACCTGTTCCACTATCTACCCTTATATCTCTATTCTCAGCTTCTTCTGACTTTCTCAGTTTGCTGCCATTACCACCATCTTATCTTTGCTTAGTTTCATCCCATGTACCTTCAGTTTTGCATTCCATTCTGCTATCCTTTGTTGAAGTTCTAGCTCAGAGTCTGCCTGAAATGCCACATCGTCTGCATACAGCAACTTTGTTGATTTATTCCCTCTGACCTTTTTGCTAATGTAGTCCCTCACCAGTGTGAACAGCAGTGAGCTCAGAGCTGAACCCTGGTGTACACCCACTCCCACTGGGAACCCATCTGTGAGGCCAAACACTGTTTGTACTTGAGTCATTGGGTCCTTGTACATAGCCTACACTAATTCTACCAATGATTTTGGGAGTTCAAATCACTGCAGTACTGCCTGATTTGCTATCTTGGGACCTTGTTGTATGCATTTTCCAAGTCTAGGAATGCCCAGTTGGACTCTCCTCATCTCTAGCTTATTCTTCAGTATCTGTCTCACTGCAGACATCAGTTCAATTGTGCTGCATCCTGACCTGAATCCAAACTGCGCATCTCACATCTTACATTCTACTCCTCTGTGTATCCATTTATCAATCACCCTCTCCAGACATGTAATGTGATGGGAGTTCAATGCCTCTGTACTGCCACAGCTGTGGATGTCCCTTTTGCTCTTGTACATTGGCATGAGTATGCTTATTCTTCAGTCATCTGGGATATACTTTTCAGTCCACACTGCTATCGGTACCCTCAGGAGCCATTTCTCCCCTATCTCACCCAGCATCTTTATCATATCTGATGTGACCTCATCTGAGCCCGCTGCTTTCCCTGACTTCATTTTCCTTAGTGCTGTTCTTACTTCTTATAGGGTGGGCGCCTCTTCTTCTCTCATTGCAGGCTGTTTCTGGGGCAGTACGGCTTCAGTGGGATTTTCTTCATTCAGAAGCTGCTGGAAATACTCCTTCTATCTGTCTTTCATGTCCTGTGGACTGGTGAGCAGGTTGTTGCTGGCATCCCTTATGAAGGGTGACTGACTATCTTCTTTATCTTTCTGTTTTTGCCTTGAAACCTGATAGAGTTTATTTGTGCCACTTACTGAGCCACGTTCCAGAAGTTAGTAGAGTGCCTCAGAAGCCCTATTCTTTGCTATTGCAACTTCCTTCTTAGCCAACCAGTCCTTCCTAGCCTGGTCAGTCTTTTCTATCTCCCACTTGTTCCTGCATTCCTTCTTTCTTTTGATGACTTCCTGGACTTCTGCATTCCACCACTAGCTTTCCTTATGTACCTTATTTCCATACCTGGCTCAGCCATATATATTTTCTGTAGTCCTAACACATGCTGTTTTTAGGCACTGCCATTTTTGTTCAACTCCACCTATTTCCTCCTCTTCTTGGGGTGCTAGAGCCTGAGTGATTGTACTGTTGTACATTCTCTCCAGTCATCTTCCAGTTCTTTAGTCTGGTGTCTGTTGACCTTAGAGCCTTCTCTGACCATTGCTTGCAGCTGATTGTGGCAACTAGTAGTTTATGCTGTGGGCCGAATGTTTTACTGTGGATAACTTTGCAATCAGAGATTCTATCCCAGTGCCTTTTCCTTACTAGGAGGAAGTCTACTTGAGTTGCATGTTGGCCACTCTTGTATGTGATCTTGTGACTGTCTTTCTGAACCATGTGTCAGCTGCTATCAATATATTTCCCAGACATTTAGAATGGTCTCTCCTTCTTTATTCCTGTGCCCTACCCATGTGGACTCAGGAAATCCTCATATCCTGCTCTGTCTGGCCCAATATGTGCATTCAAGTCACCCCTTAACACCAATTCATGTTGTCCTTTTTTATCTAGTAGGTTCTACCACTGCTGTGTGAATGCACTCTTTTCCTCACTCTCACAACCCTGCTGTGGGGCTTAGGCTGAGATTATAAATACTGCCCTATCATTACACTGGAGTCTGACTGCTATGAGTCTGTCATTAATTCTAATAATATCCCTCACTGCCTTCTGAAGCCTTTTTCTTACTACAAATCCTACACCATTTCTAGCCTGTCCCTCTCCTGATTAGTACTGTCTAGATCCCAAGCCAAGTGGCTTTGCTTCACTGCCCTTCCATCTTGTCTGTGGAAACATAGGATGTCCAGCCTCCCCCATATCATCAAGCCATCCACTTCCAATCTGCATCCTGTCAGTGAACCTATATTAAGCGTAGCAATTCTCACTTCATGTTTGGCAGCTTGGTTGGTTTTACTTCTAGCTTTTGCTCAACAGAGCTATCCCAGGTAATCCAGGCTGGGCAACTAGACACCGGCCAGGCAGTAGCTTATTGACCCAGGGCTGCTGGTCTTTATGGCAGGCACACACTGGCCAGTAGGGATACATATACCCATCCCACCATTAGCAAGGGTCCCTGGCATAGATTAGAGTAAGCCAGGTCCTCAACCCACGTATCACCAGTAACTACCTATGCCCATTTTTCCAACATTAGTCAACATGACCAAATCACCTACAGCCATATTTTACACCATCGACTGGCCAGCCCTGCAACAGCAAGCAGTCTGTGATCTGTGTTGTCCTATTTTGGGGATACTGTGCATCACAGCAGATGCCCAAAGTGGTTGGTCTGTACAACTCTTACCCCTATAGGGCACCATGTAAACCCTGTGCTGCTGCCCAGAGCTCCATTAATTGATGAGTTTGAGATGGAAACACTCAGCATGTTTTTTGGATGTAGGAGAAACCCCATGGAGACACAGGGAGAATGTGCAAACTCCAAACAAGCATTGGTCAGAGGTGAGGTTCGAACCTTGTACTTGTGCATGGGAGGTGAAGACCTTAACCATTATGCCAACTGCTGTCTGCATTCACTTATGAGGTTTTACAGCTAGCAAAACTGTTGCAAAATGTGAAATACAGCTTAGGCATGCCATCTCATTAATATGCATTGTACACTGTCACATGCCTTGCACCATCATGCAGACATGTAAAGTCTGTGTAGGCTCTAGGTGAAGCCTACATGTATTTTATTGAATCCTGAGCTATATCTTTAATATTATCTGTTAAAATAATTCCTAAATATTTAATGCTGTAGTCTTCTACAATATATTTGGGGAATTTCCTGTCTATTGTATATGTATTTTAATTTATAGGTAGAATCAAAGAAATGACTCCTAAATAACGCATAAATATTGTCAGTATACCAGTTCAAAGTGCTAGTAATATCCTGGTTTGCCAGAGTCAACCTTGCATTTGTAGTGTTAACATAATCTATTATTGTAATTATTCCTTTTATATGAGTGTATGAATTTCTATTCATTATGAAGCCAGTTTGATCTTCATTTATTAACATGAGAAAAATTGTTTAATTCTACTTGCATGAATTGACATAAAATGTTATAATGTTTAATGATGAAATTGGTCTTAAGAACATTTTGCTAAGCTTTATCAGTTTTTAAAATAGGAGAAATCAGATTCTATTTATATGATGGAGGAATATGTGATAAGCATTTGACTAATTTGTCTACTTCCATCAGTATAACTAAAGCTTCCTTAGGTGTTAATTTGTATAATTCTGACAAAATACCATAATTTCCAAGAGCTTTAATAAGTTTTAATTTATTAATTTGAGTTTTAAGCTCAGGCATTAAAATAGGTTTACCAATTAACTTTATCTGATCTTTTGATAGTTTATTTTTAATGTTTCCTTATAAAATATGTAATGATATCTTGTGTTTCTAAACAGTGAATTAGAATGATTAATTTTGCTAAAGTGAATTCTAAATGCCTCTAATATGTCTTCTAATTCAGTGACCTTTTTTGATATTAGGATGCAAAATCTCTTTAATATGATTAGATTTAATAATCCTTTTTGATCTGATTGCTATTTTATGCAGATTCTTAGGGTTTAATGAATAAGAATTCATCTTAATCTTTACTAAATTTATCACAATTTTATGTTATAAGATGTTTAAATATTTTTATTTAACCCATTGAACTCTTCTATTGAGTTTTTATTGCCTTTCTGAATGTTTAATTTTAATTCATCTACTTTTCTTTGCAAATCTAGCAATTCTTTGTCCCATTGTTTTTCTTATTTATATACCAGCATATAATTTTACCATATAAATATGCTTTTAGAGAATCCCATAAAATTTCTTTGCTATACCATTTACATAATTTATATTTATATTTAAATTATTTTAAATTAGTTACATATGCTAGCATTATTTAACAGAAATATTTTATTAACATTTATCGTGACTTCAAAAGTGATTGCATTATGACCTGATAATGGACAAGCAATTACAACAACTTTACCTAGTCTTTTAGTTATATCATTAGAAACATGCACTCTATCTATTTTAGGTTGTGTACCATGTCTATGGGAAAAGTGTGTAAAAAGTACTGAACTTGTTTCTGAAAACTGACTTATGTCTTAAATATTAAACAAATCTATAAAATTAATGAAAGCTTTAGCTGAAGCAGGCTTTCTATACTTATTGATAGCATTAGTGTCCTTATCTCTCAATATACAATTAAAATCTTCTGAAAAATACAATACTCCCTTTAGAAAACTGTACTACGTCATCAAATTGCTGTTTAACAGATTTTATTCCTAGTCCTCAAATCCAATAAACATTGATTAAAGTATACATTTCCCTTTCAATTCTAGAGTAAAAAGACAAAGCATGTATTTCTTGTCATTTTATGTATGTAATATTTTAGGTGTTGGTATAGAACTTTTCCATAATATTATTATTCCTCTTCTATTTTGTATATAATGAAAACTAGTAAGTACAGAATAATTATTTGCATGAAGTCTATCAATACATTCTTGCATTAGATGGGTTTCTTGTAAAATATAATTTGAGCATTAGCATCCTTAAATATTTATTTAAGTTCCCCCTCTTACAACCATTTTTCAGTCCATTGACATTATTGGAGATACAATTCAAATATGCCATTTTATACAGAAGGAATTACTACACATTTAATCACTATTACTAACAAATCACTTCTTCAAAAATTGAATTGATTATAAATGAGAATGAATATACTACTTAAAAAATTTTCAGTTATTGGGATTCTATCAAAAGTAGTAGACACCAAATAAAATCCAAAGATCATTAAAAGTATTAAACATAAGCTTAATGTATATCTTCCACCCTTCATAGAGTTTAATACCCTTAGTAGGAATAGTATTCCTACCCAAGCATGCCTTCTAGTTTCTAAGATCATAATCAAGCTTCCCTCTGTTACCATTTGAATTTTCATATTAAACAAAAGGTTAATAATGAATTTAGTTTTATTTATTTAATGTTTGTTTACCAGGAAAGTTCAACTGGGTCAGAGCCCATTTTCAGCAGAGGCCCGGGGAGAAATACTCCAGATGCATGTCTATTAAATACACTATTATAAAATGTATTGTTGAGTTTTATTATTGACACTAACAACTGTATACTAACAGTTATCATTCAAAAATTTAATTATCTTAGTACATCCATATATTCATGCTCACACTCTCCCCTGCTAGCTCATTTCCTTTCTTTCATTATTTCTATGAAGAGAATATTTTCCCCTTTCCATTTTAAATCAGTCAAATTTAATTTGCTATCTTATAACTATAATATACTAAATTATTTTCCATTTAGACCTTATAAAGTTGTTTTTATCTGTGTCACTTTATATGTTCAAATATGCAGAAAATCTGTCTGTCTATTACAAGATGTTTAACCCCTACTGCACCATTGAAATGCATGACCACATGACACTGTACCAGGAAGTAGCTGGCAGCTATTCAGCATACAGAAATGTAAACACAAATGTATTACATTTAATACATATACCTCAAGTAAAGAAACTAAGGCAAACACAGTACATTATAGAATCAGAAAGCCCATTTTATATATGTGCACAATTACTGAAAAAATAGTAAAGAAACCACCTTTGCAATTGCTATATAAGCTTAGTAGCTCAGTGGATGGCACAGTGGTGCAGCGGTAGTGTTGTCACCTCACAGCAAGGGGCTCTCTGGTTTGATTCTAGGCTGGGGTGCCTTCTGTGCAGAGTCCGCATGTCCTCTCTGCATTCATGTGAGTTTCCTCCAGGTGCTGCAGTTTCCTTCCACATTACTACAACATACGTCAGTAGCGTTTCTCCCTGGGCCTCTGCTGAAAATTGGCTTTGTTTCAAGCCAGACTTTCCCAGTAAGCAAATGTTAAATAAAAATAAATTAGTAGCTTAGCTGGTATAGCAGCAGATACTCATAATTCAATGCTTGTATACAGGTCTATATCATGAGATGGACATCTTAAAATGTCAACTCTCAGTTGTTCGACACGAAAATGTCAAACTCCAACTTTCCCAAATGATCAAATCACCTATTTCTTTCCAACGGAAAGAAATTGGTTGGCCAAACACCAACACCACACAAAAACAAACATATTTAAGTGGGAGGCTATGCCCCCCATGCTTCCCTAACTAAATATTCTAACTCTGAGACTGCACTACAGTCAGGGAAAGGGAAGGTGTAACAGAACGGCCAATCGATTTCTTTCCTGTGGAAAAGAAATCGGTGATTTGGCCTTTCAGGAAAGTTGGAGTTTAACATTTTCATGTCGGAGAAATGGCAGTCAACATTTTAAGATGTCGATCTCATGATATAGACCCTTATATACATATACATACTGATCAAGGTATAGTAGCAGTATTTATAAAGTTGAAATAGACTGTTAATTTATTTATTTATTTTTATTTATTTTACATTTGTTTAAAGGAAGAGTCTGACTTGGCAAGTTGCCCATTTTCAGCAGAGACCTGGAGAGAAGAGCTCCATACAGTACAAAAGTTAACAATACAGCATCATACACATACTAATGTACTTAAAAAATATACATGCAAAATATGCATAAGAAATTGTCCTTAGAGAAAAGCATCATACAGTGCAAGATTAGCAATACAAAAATGTCTCTCAAATAGCTAGTCATGTATGCATCCTTTGGCTTCTTATTATTTAACAACTTGCATTATTTGTGTTATGTTTTATTGATCAGATAAGTCCCACTAGCCTTATGGCCTGTTTTCAGTAGAGACCCAGTATCATACTCATACTAACAGAAAATATAACCATGCAGAAAATTACGCTTCATTTTTAATAAGTGCCATGAGTGCTTTCATATCCATTTGGACTTTATACCATTGCTCTGATCTTGATGAAATATAATGTATACGCATGAGATTGCATATATGTGCATCTGACATGAGTCTTAATATTGCTATTTATAACTGAAAGTTCAGGACAATTAACTTACAGAGTATATTTGACAGCAGTCTAGGATGCAAAGTATGAGACTGTATTCTATTTATTAGATTACCTGTATATGTAGCCCCCCACATACCCCCTACCTTTATATATCAACTCCAGGGTTGCATGACTTTGGGGAGGGGGGACAAATCCCTGTTAATTGCCATGAATACTGTTTTTTTGATCAAATATGCTGTCGATCAAATGAGTTTAGATCAAATATGCTGTTGATCAAAAGTAGTACATATATATATATATATATATATATATATATATATATATATATATATAGGTTCATAGGTTCATAGGTTCATACTAGGCTATCTGCCCTAGGGCATTTATAAGCCTAGCCAGAGTGTGTGTGGCTTTCACCACCCCTTAGGATGAGAATTCTATACCCATTAGTTTGCTGTGCCTCTGTCCATATATATATATATATATATATATATATATATATATATATATATATATATATATGGTTCATGTCTATGGATCGACAACTCACTATATCGACATCCACTTCACCGACATCTAAAATAATCGACACATAAATCACGGACATTTAACAGGTAAGAGATTTAAATTCGCTAATCATGCCTACCATGTTTTAGTAAGTATGGCAGTGTTATGCATGTCTGGTAGGCATGATTAGCTAAATTTAATTCTCTTACCTGTTAAATGTCTGTGATTTGCGGTGTCGATTATTTTAGATGTCGGTGAAGTGGATGTCAGTATAGTGAGTTGTCGATCCATAGACATGAACCCATATATATATATATATATATATATATATATAGATAGATATTTAGACCCGCGGTGGTGGTGCTGCGGTAGACGCTGTCTTGTTCGATTTTCAGCTAGAGCGTCTTCTGCGTGGATGCATGCATGAATGGGTGTACCTTCTTTGAAGCTTGTGCGTCAGGCTTGGCAAGCCGGTACGTAAAAATCAACTGCCAATCATTAGTGGACCAGAGTTCCGCTGTGGCGACCCCCTAACCGGGAAAAGCCAAAAGACACAAACAATATATACATATATTTATATACCCATATTTTCTTCTCCTTCAGGTTTGATTTGAATAAGACAGTGCCTATATAAAGTAATAATAGTAGCCATCCTGACACATTGATGTAAAGTAAAGTCATATTTTATATTAAATAAAAAGTCATTTGTCTTTTACTTTCTTTTTTTTTTCTCATCAACATTCCATCCATTTTTTTCTGCATGTCTCTTCAGGGAATTATTATTCCAGTCTATTTCTTCTATTTAATCCAAAATTGTATTTGTCTTTAAGAAAGTTGTAGCAGTTTCTAGAGTTTCTAATATGCTGATATCATCTGTAGAAATAGTTTAAGTCTATCAGGAAGCAGCAAATGTACTTTAATCTGCCATTTCTTTAATTCTTTCACCATTGGTAACAATTACTTTCTTTTTGTCATTACTGTTGTGGAATAGTCAATGTCAAGCCTGATTATATTGTCATTTATTTTAGTTGGAGAACTAGTCCATGTTGTTTTTAATGTCAATTCTTTGTCTTAAGTAGAGAAGAATCTAACAATTATGAGTCTCAAAGGAGAGGCTTTCTTTGAACAAGGAAGGATTAAAGACATCTGTGCTTTTTCAAAAACCCAAATGACATGGATTCAGGTAAGTTTAAAGTTTCTGGTAGCCAAAATGTGAGAAAGTTTACAATACTGTCACAATTTATCTTTTCTAGTAAACCATACATATATATATATATATATATATATATATATAAATTAATATTATTTCTTCTTGATCTGTTGTTCAGCTCAATTGTATTCAGTAGTAATGTATTTTATTTTAGAAGAAACTCAGTGTTGTGTTTTTCTTCTTCTCGCATTCTGCCTTCTATATCATTCAAAGTTTCTTCCATTCCGAAGATCTAAGTTTTCTCTCATATAGATGTTCTATCTGTTTAGAACATTTTTCTTTAAATTTATCCAGTTTGTTATCCATTTTATCCATTTTAATGAAAGGCTTTGTACGTTTGTAAAAACTGCCTGCAGTTATTTTTTTTAATTATAAATTCTGTGAATTAGCTTTTGTATGACTCATTTCAAACAGACACATAAGAACCTTTCTGATAAGATAATAACAGGAAATATATTACATTTTCAATATTAAATATCATTTAGTTAATCTCTGCACACTTTTCCTCTACCTGTCTCCTCCATACTCACCTAAGCTACCTGCAGACACCCTACCAGCACTCTTCTTATAATCTCCTTCTCTCCATCCTTCCTCCTTCTATAACCATAATACGAACACCTCTGTAGTACTAAGTCATCACTCAAATTCACCTCACTGTCTCTAACCATGTAATCTCTAGTATCTCTTTAAATATCTTATTGGAATTATCTTAGGTTTCATTTACCACATACTAATCTATGTAACAAATAATATGGCTATTGAATTTTTCCTCACATATTTTCACCAACTCATGTTATTATTTTTCATTGTACTCCACTCTGAAATGTTCTATGTGTTTTTATTACATTTTTTTTACTGTTATGTTTTGTAGTGTAACAGGATACTTTGTGTTTGAAAATATCTGTACTTGATTTTTGAAATATTCTGATTATGGAACTTTTCTCCCTGGGCCACCACTGAAAATGGGCACTTTCTGGCCCTGTCAGACTTTCCCAGTAAATAAAGGTCAAATTAATTAGTACATTAATTATTAATTAATTAATTCATTAATTAAATAATTTATTAATATGAAATAATATATTTTTTAAAACATCCTTCAATATAATGTTAATAGTCCTGCACAAAAAGGTATTTAGGATATCTTAAAATTAGTATTTCCTGTTAGAAATATATTTCCAATAGCAAAGCAGAGGAATTATGCTGTTAGCTTGTCACCATCTTGGCCACCCCCTGTACTCTTGAGTATAATGTACTATATAACATGGGAATATTAAAAAAAAATAGGTTTAACAATAATTCTTTCTGATAAAATACCCTAGGAAAGACAAGAACAAATGGATGACCAGGTAGGCTGCCTTAATAAAGGTACGTTGGGATGTCGGTGAAGAAGCTGGGCTACCAGTAAAGCCTTGAGAAAGGCTGTGCATACCCGAGCGCTTGTGATTGAAGGCTGAGTAAAGCCTTTAGAAAGGCTTCGTATACAGGTCGTAGTTCCGGCTGGTCAGGTCGCCTGGTGAGAGGAACCGCTAGTGTGGCAGCTAGAAATCAAAGATGAAACACACAGAAAAAACAGGCAAAACAATGTAAATGTGACTCGGCTAATGAGCTCTGCTCGCCATGGTGGCAAAAAATCAATGTAGACAAAGTTCAGATTCTAGAAGGTCGTACTTTATTGAAGTAAAAAGTACCAGAAGTACAATCACCATCGAAGCGTAGTTCCTTAATGGAAAGAGTGATCCAGAGGATTTCCTTTTATAAGAGTACCTGGGGGTGTGTCAGTGGGAGCCAATCAAGTGTGGGTGAAAAAAACCTTTATTGTGATTGGGCACGACAACTTGACATCACACCTTACAATCTGATAGGTTAGATACCCTGAGCCAGCTCATGCGTGGTTAGTAGAATCACTCTAAACCTACAATAGTGAAGCTCGGAAATTAGCTAAAATTAGCTAAAAAATGTAGTTAACTAAAAATAGTCTTGCTGGAAAAAATCAACCCTTGCTGGTAAAATACATTATTAGGCTACACTTTTTGAAATCTTTGTCAGGATGGTAGACGACTTAATAGAGCATAATAAGCAAAGCCAAGCTTACTAGAGAAACAGCAACAACATGTATGCAAAATAACATGTATGTAAAATAAGAAACAGGCTAGAAAAACAAAAAAATATTAACCAGGCTAGATATCCAAAAAATAAGATACAGAAACTAAAAAGAGAAACAAAACAGTGAAAAATTCTTAAATAATGAATATCAATAGAAACTAATGCATTAAGATATGGAACTGAATGAGGGCTGTTAATTAAAAAAAAATCTTAAAAAGTCACTGATATGTAACCTGAAAAGCTAGAAAGACACACAAAAAAGTAATACTGAACCATTGTAGAAAACATGAAAGACAAAAAAATATATATAGATGAACCATTGACCAAAAACAAATGAGTCCAAATTTGCCAGGGGAAGTATCAGACCATGGGCTGGGGGTAGACTGGCGACTACGACCTGTATACGAAGCCTTTCTAAAGGCTTTACTCAGCCTTCAACCACAAGCGCTCGGGTATGCACAGCCTTTGTCAAGGCTTTACCGATAGCCTAGCTTCTTCACCGACATCCCACCGTACCTTTATTAAGGCAGCCTACCTGGTCATCCATTTGTTCTTGGCTTTTCTAGGGTATTTTATTCGTGGACATTTTTCATCCTCTGCATAGAAGCTTAAAAACCCAGGTCCCACAGACAATCATTTTCCTGCTGGACAATAATTCTTTCTGAAGAAACACATTAAAAGATAAAGGGTTTAGGTGGTCCCTACAATTTCTTGCCTGTGTTCTTTGCTCTCCATGTTCTTTTCATTCAGGGTAGCCATTTTCTATCTTTCTATGTCGATGATGAGCTACAATATCATCTTCTCCCTTATCTGTTTTGGTTCTAATGAAATCTATACTGCATCATATCATGACAACATGCTTGGTTAGGGTATCCCTCCTATATATCACTACACTTCCGTAAGTCCACCTAAGTCACATCCTCCAGCTGTAAGCTGACACTACCTTCACGGTCTTCACAAAATAAAGAGCATTCTACTTGTTTAGGGTATCCCTCCTATATCACTACACTTCCGTAAGTCCACCTAAGTCCCATCCTCCAGCTGTAAGCTGACACTACCTTCATGGTCTTCACAAAATATAATGCCTATATGAAGTGTACTATATACCAACTTCCGTATTGTTTATCTCACCACTTAACAGTTTGTAATTTTTATTTCTCAGATTACTGCAGAGCTCCCATTCTTCATGTACCTTTTCACAGGAATGGCTCACTTCAATCTCTCACCATTATCATCACCAAATGCACTGCCTGTCAGGACTCTGATAGAGAAGTACTCACTCCACTACTCCACCACTGTCCACTGTCACTTAAAGAAAAATACATCATTTAATACACAAGAATACTGCAAACATAAAATAATAAAACTGCAAAAGTAAAGACTGGAAACAATTACTTTTAATTACCACCAAACATCTTTAAAATAAATACACAGCTAGCTGATTACTACTATTGCCACTATAATAGTAGGATTTAATACTCTCTGAATAGACACACTATCCTGTTCCATTTCTTAAACTAATATACTGAATGATGTGACTATTAGATTTGACCACCATAGCATTTAAATATATATAACCATAAAATCCCCCACTCATTTACAAACACTTCCTACAAGAAACATATATTTTTTTAGTTATCTGTTAACACATACACTTTCATCAGATTCTGTCTCAACAAATAAACTTTAACAGTATCTGACTACTCTCCACAAGAAAAAGAAAATTCAGTCCCAGGCCATCAGACAACAGTATCTCATTAAACATCACATAGCAAAGATCTAAAAAATAATAATTCCCACCAGAGCCAGAAGCATCTGCAACAAGACAGATGATGTCCAATCCTGAGTGCTTCAGCTGAAAGCTGATGTTCAGTTTGTCACAGAGAAATTACTGAAGCCACATATACTGGACAAGGTATTTGAGCACCTAGATATACTGTCTACACAGAGACCCATACAGTCAAAGGTTCTACAGAAACTCTAATTTTAGTTTAAAAAATTATAAAAAATCAAATTTCACTGTAATCAGTCACATATTATTTCCAGAAGATAATGAATTCTAACCGTAATTAATATCAGAAGTAAAAAAAAAAGCTACAGATAGCCCACCCTTTCTTAAATCTCAGCAAATTGTTATGGCTTCTCCATCAAACTATACCATGATTTTATGACAACTGCACTACGTAACTCTTTCACTTAAGGATTCAACATACTATTGTGTAAGAGTTCAAAAAATAACTTTGAAAGTAGCACTCTTTCCTTGTAGTTTTTCCAATTCATTGTATCACCTACATCTGAAGATCCTAAAAGTAAAACTAAAAACATTTACAATTGGCTATTAGCTAAAGAACCATATAGCTATGTTTGCAATGAATCTTCCTTAACAATCTAAGGGACCTATAACCCACCCATTACAATCTGGAAAAACTAAGTCCCACCTATAAAAGCAGTATCTCCAGTACACTGGAAGAATGTACCTGTTGAGTTTATTGGACAAGCAGTCGCAGCCACCAAGAACACTTGTTTAAATCTATCAAGAGGAAATACTGATGCTGTCCATGTGTTCACTGATTTCTTCCTATCCCTTTTGAGAAGTATGACCGAGCCTGGAAATGCCACAAAGCTCATGGGGATCCTCCTTCATTTAATGAAGGTAAAGAATCAAGTAATAAATGTCAGAGTCATAAGGGAATAGCAAACACATTACAACAAAACCCTACAAGCAAGTAACCAAAGTAAACCAGCAACTGACTGCGATATATGAAATAATACTCATGCTAACTCCAAACATCATTAATCTACTAGATCTAACTAGTCTTCTAAAAGCTGTGAATCTTTTTTTCCAGATTACATTCACTCAGTCCTTCAGAAATGCTCAGGTGATGCAAAGTTGGCACAGAGAGCCACATGACATCTAGATAAATAACATATACAGAGTTAACCTCATCACCAATAACAGTAAGAAACATAAAGAAGCTCATTTGTTTCCGAGACCATGGACCACTGGACTGCCATGGATCACTGGACAGCCCTTCTTCGGCCTATCTCAAAACTCTCACCATTCATAGCTCATCCTTTAAAAATGCTAGTAAATTGCATTCCCAAAGACACAATGAAAATAGTTTTGCTATTCAAGGGGGATAATCAAAACAATGTTTGGAATTACAGATCTACTAGTATAATAAGTCCATTATCTAAAACAGAGGAACTTGTGTGTAATTAACTAACAGAACACTTTTCATGTTACAATCAATAACCAGACAAACATGAGTTCTGTCCTGAACACAGCATGCTGCTGACTTTTTTTAATTGGTCAGATATATTACAAACAACTGTGATAGATGATTTCCTATCCATTTTCATCAAATACTCAAGTATCCCAGGACTCAGTATTAGGCCTACTTCAATTTATAATATTTACAAACAATATGCATTAGCATATCAATAGAATCCAGATAATTATTCAGTATGCAAACAGCTCACACCTTACACATGCTGGGAAAAACAAATGCACTCATCACAGAAATATAGACTTATTTCTACCACTTGTCCTGACTTCAGAAAAGTCTAGGGGTCCTACTACAAGTATTTATGTGCTAGTAGCTTGTGACATACTTGCTGCTAGTCTGATCTTACTTAACTATTTAGTCATCCCAACTCTCAACCCTGTGAAAATGTATAGCTCTACCAAAGACCTCACTCAATTGCTAAAACCTCCCAATCAGTTTCTTATATGAGTCCTTGCTCTGTAAACCTAAAACTCTACTCCTCTTCCTAAAATGACAATCCTTGATCACTCCCTAAACCTAAAACTCTACTCCCTATAAATCCTAAAGTTCTGGATCATTCCATAAACCTAATACCCCAACCTCGCTCCTTAAACCTAAATTCTCCAGTCACTCTCTAAACCAAAAACGTCATTTGTAATCTCTGACACTAAAACCCCCTTCCTATTTTCTATCCCTAAAACTCTGCTCTTGCCCCATAATTCTAAAACTCCTCTGCTGCTTTATAAATCTAAATCCCCTTCTAATTTCTGTTCTATCTACACACCTACATTTTCCCACTTTCTTCCACAACTGCTGCATTTACGTCACTCAAACTGAATAATGTAATTCAGCTGCTTTCCTGACCTTAGTTGAGTTCGAGTGCGAGTGATAGCCTGGATGACTTAAAAGTTCCTGGAGTCACTGGTTTTGAGTCAGTGGTCTTCATGCACTTGGGACTTCAGCACATGCAGTTGAATCATAATCTAGTGCTAAATGAGGAGAAAAACATTACCCAGGACAGGCAAAAGTGACCATGTTACCTACCTCACTTCTGAATGTAATTCGCTGTCATACAAAGTCAGATCAACACTAGCCTCTCAATGCAGAAAATATGTAAATAAACCTAGTCATTGCAACTATTATGGCATCACCTAGCAAAACAGGAACTCAACCCCTGTTATACTACAATTATACAATTCCAGTGTAAATATGTTTATAGCATATCTATGCAAATGGGTTACTGGGCGATTCCAAAAGAGTTGCTCTCAGTGTAAGTGACCACTTAACAATGACAACAGGGTGAGGGCAGGCTGAGAACAGATGTTTTAGAATCTGGCCCCTGTAAGAAGTCTATTTATAGATAGGCATTGCACTGAAGTATGCCACTTATACTGACAGCAGGTCTTTTGGAATCTGGCCACTGTGTCCTAAAAATATGTTGCCTACCTAGCATAGTAAATACGCAGATTCGGCTTTGTCCTGCATTGCACTTTCAATATGTTTTCTATACAGATTTTATAACCAATGCTTTCAAAGTTTGCTTATTAACTAATCAAGTTTGTCTTTTACATATAATTGACATTCTACTAACATAACATATACGCATGGTATTTAACATTAGATGTTAAGTTGTCTATCTCGCCTTCATTCTTGCTGGATGGGTTCGGAGCCGATCCTCGGCTCCGACTCGGCCACTCTAAAAGCTCGAGAGTTGGTTCCACTGGCTCGAGGCTCCCCCTATATCCCACAATGCTAGGCGTGAGTTACCTCAGATCTCGTTTGCCGCTACAGCGATCGAGGTGTGTTTTCTACCGGCTCCAGGTTAGTGAAAGTTAGAATAGTTTAAATTCTTTAACTTAGACTAGTTTAGTGTAATTTTCTTCCCCCTTAGTGTAGTGGACTTACTTATCCCTTACTACCTTAGTTTCCAGCCCCCTCCTTTTATAAAGAACATATAGTTCTTCCCTAAGGCCTTCGGGCCCTTCCTCCCTTTCCTTAGGGTGTGTGTGTGTTTACTTAGGGACTTTTATTAACTTACCTTTAGTTTTTAAATAATTCCCTTTTAATCCTATCAGTGTAATCTGTGTGTGTGTGTTTTTGTGTGTGATTACACTTCAGGTTCCTTGACTATGCCCAAGGATACAAAGGTCTCAGGCTTCAAGAAGTGTGACTCGTGCTGTCAGAAAATGTCTCTGACAGATGGTCACACTTCTTGTGTGTACTGCCTGGGACCTTTACACCTGCAGGACTCTTGTGCTGTATGCCATGGCTTCAGCCCTAGAGTCCTGCAGGAGAGAAAAAATAAACTCATTTTGAGGGGTTTAATTAAGCCTGAAGGTTCCCTTCCTGTGTCTTCTGGGAAACCTTCTAAGGCTTCTAAGACCTCGGCTCCAGCTTCAGAGTCGAGGCCTAAGGCTTTGAAGCCTACTGCTTCATCGGCTCGCTGGAGCCGATGAGTCTGTGACTGCTGTTTCAGTGGTTTCCTCGGCTCCGGCCGGAGCCGAGGCATTAGAGGCATGGGGCGGCCTCGATCATACCACGGGAGCCGACATCTAGAAAGAGATCGAGGTCACCGTCCCTTGGCTCCGTTCATTCGGCTCCAGCATCTCCCCTGCTGTCTGAAAGGAGCCATAGATCTCACTCCTCCAGGTCATCGAGGCTCTCAGATCACGACCTCCAGAGGGTAGTGAGTAGACTTTTGAAGTCCGAGACACTGGCCCAAATGCTCCAGAGTCCGACTCATCAGTCGATGCCTCAGCTTGTTCCAATTAATATTCCTCCTCCGACTCCTTTGAGCTCGGAGCCGGGGCGTCTCGGAACCGAGACTGTGGTAGCGTCGGAGCCGATACATTTGTCTTCGGCTCCTTCATCGGCTCTGATTTCTTCCTTTGAAGAATCTCGGTGCCGGGCTTCCCTCGTCGGCTCCGAGGGGGTGAGTGGCATCGGACCCTTGTCCGACCCCCCCTCTCCCTCTCGGTGCTTCGGTGCTGGTGTGTTCGGCTCCGACATCGGCCTCGGAGCCATCTCTGTTGGTGCCGAGGGAGGTTCTCAGCTTCTCGGAGCGGGGACCTCTGGCTCTGCCTGACAGGGGTGCATTCGAGGTCATGCGGAGTGTGTTGGAACCTTGTTCGACTCCACAGTCGGCTCCGTCTGCCCCTCCCACTTCGGTGCCTTTGGTTATGTCGACTCACTCCCTCATCCCAGACCGCAGAGAGCAAGCTCCTCAAGAATCCCCTGTGGGGATCTCATCCTCTTCCGAGGCCTCTCCTGAATTGGCAGGGGAGCCCCTAGGAAGAGAAAGTGTAAGAGGAAGCACTTAGACTCACCTGAGTCTGTCACCTCTGACACAGATTTAGAGGATTCCGAGGGTTCCCCACGTTCCCCTTCTGAAGATGTCTCTTTCGCAGACATTCTAGAGATCCTGAAACAGAGGGAAATTGGCCAGCCCTTAACCCTTCGGAGGATGAATCTGTGTATCTTGAGGTGTTTGGCTCTCGCCCTTCCACCTCCTGGGTGTCCCCCCCCTTTGATCCCCTCATGCAGGTGGTTGCAAAGAAGGCCTGGACGGCTCCTGATTCAGTGGACCCTACCCCCAGGAGACCCTCCAAATTTATAACAGCACCAACTGACAAGCAATTTCTCACAAAAGGTGTTTCTGTGGATGCTATGGTGGTAGCTGCTGCCACCAAGAAGGAACTAGCTGATCCTTCAGTGCCTGTCCATCCACCTAACAAGGAATCCAGGTCTATGGGCAGGTACGGGAAGCGGATGTTCTCGTCAGCGACCTTTGCAATGCGTTCGCTGAACTACCTATGCCATTTTACTCGTCTTCAAAGGGACTTGATCAAGGAAGCGAGTGATATGTTGAAGGATCCTACAGCTGCGGGTTTTCAGGACAAGATGAACACTCAGCTGGCTACCCTGAACTCCATAGCTAACTCCTCCATGCGCCTCCTTTCTTATGCGGCTGATGGAGCGAGCAGGGCCGCAGAGACAGGTGTGGCCTTACGCAGGCATGCCTGGATGCGGTTATGCAACTTTGCGGACCCCTTTAAAACGTCTTTCACTAATTCCCCGTTTGATGGATCATCTCTTTTTGGTCCTCAAGTGAAAGAAACCTTGACTAGGTGCGAGACAGATGGCAAGACTCTTTCTGCCGTCGGAGTCCGTTTTTCTACTCCTTCTAGGCCTTACCCCAAAGGCCAGAAAAGTGGGAAAATGTGGTTCCGTAAACAATCTCAAGGGACTTCGCCTGACGCACAAAGTCAGTTCCCCGCCAGAGGCAGAGGGGGGAACAACAATGGTAGACGTCGCCCTAGAGGCAGGGGGGGTCCGCAGAACCAGGGCAATCGGGAAGTCTTCTCTGATAAGCCCTTTCAGCATCCCTGAGGTGTTGCCCGACTGCCTACCTTCGGAGGCAGTCGGGGGAAGATTGTCACTGTACCCAAAAGCCTGGCTATCCCTGACTCAAGACAAATGGGTACAGTCCATCATTTCCGAGGGCTATTCCATTCCCTTCTTTCGCATTCCAAACCAATCAAAAAAATCCCTTCCAGATGTTCCACCCGCTCAAAGGGATCTTGCAGCTTTGGAAATTTCAAAGCTGCTTGCAAAAGAGCAATTCAGCCAGTTCCAGCAGACCAGCAAGGATCCGGAATCTACTCCAGGTTCTTTTAGTTCCAAAGAAAACAGGGGACTGGAGACCAATTTTGGATCTCAGTATCTTGAACAAGTCAGTCAAGAAAACAAGATTTCGGATGGTCACGCTGCAGTCCATCCTTCCCTTTTGGGAAAGGGAAGCTGGATGTGCTCTATAGATCTTCAGGATGCGTACTATCACATAAAATGAAAAGACGCTCCAGAAGATTCCTCCGCTTCAGGCTGGGAACCAGTCATTTTCAATTCAGGGCCCTGCCCTTTGGTCTCACCACTGCCCCCGGGTGTTTACCAAATGCATGGCAGTGGTAGCTTCTCACCTGAGACGACAAGGATTCCAGGTGTTTCCATATTTGGACGACTGGCTCCTTACAGCCCCCACCAAGCATCTTCTTCTAATGGCTAGGGACTACACCTTTCGCACTTGTCGAAATTTAGGCATTTCAATAAATTTCGAAAAGTCTGTTTTGTCGCCTTGTCGTACTATTACCTTCATAGGCAAATCTAGACACAATCAACATGTCTGCGAGACTAACAGATCAGAGAATAACAGACATACACATAATGGTCTCGCTCCTCTTCAGCAGCAACAGAATCAAAGCCAGGTTAGTTCTGAAAGTGTTGGGGATTATGGCGGCTGCCATACCTCTGCTTCCATTAGCCAGATTCCACATGAGAATCCTTCAATGGATGCTCTTCACACAATGGTCGTACCAGCAACTTCCAATGTCTCACACCATTATAATCACGCAAACATGCAGAAATCATCTTCTGTGGTGGATGTCTTCCCCTCAGCTCTTATTGGGAAGACCCTTTGTTCCTTCCCCTCCGGTTGCTACTCTGACAACGGACGCCTCCCTGATCGGGTGGGGGGGGCATTATCAGGGCAGAACTGTCCAGGGCACATGGCAACCAGACGAATGCCACTTGCACATAAATGTTCTAGAGATGAGAGCAGTGCTTTTAGCGTTGCAAGCCCTTCAAGACTCTCTTCCCTTGGGAACGATAGCAATCCAGACGGACAATATGTCCGTAGTGTGGTATATCAACAAACAAGGCGGAACCAGCTCCTACCACCTGTGTCGAGAAGCACTCAGACTGTGGCAATGGGCGATTTCTTCTCAGCGTTTTCTGATAGCAACGCACATCCCCGGGAAGTCCAATCAAATCGGGGACAAGTTGAGCAGAGCTATCCTCATGCCTCACGAGTGGTCTCTGAAAGACTCTGTTGTGAGAGAAATTTTTCTCAAGTGGGGCCAGCCTTGCTGCGACCTTTTTGCTACTCCCCAAAACAGCAAGTGCAGAGATTTTTTCACCCTATTTCCGTTACCAGGCCAACCCAGCAGAGACGCTCTAGTCCAAGTTTGGCCCCGGGGACTTCTGTATGCATTTCCCCCCTTCCCACTAATCTCTCAAGTAATACAGAAAGCTATCGCTCAGAAGGCTTCATTGATCCTCATTGCTCTGTACTGGTCTCGACAGGATTGGTTTCCCTTTTTACATCAGTTACTGTTGCAGCGACCTTGGCATCTGGACCTAGTTCCAGATCTTTTGATCCATCAGTCGGGTCAGTTTCATCGCTCCCTTCCCTCTCTGAACCTCACTGCTTGGTTCCTCCAATTCCAACTTTAGCCAGGCTTCCTCAAATATCTCACTCTGTTTGAGATATTTTGATAGCTTCCCATAAATCTTCCACTCGAAAGATTTATTTGAGTAAGTGGAAACGTTTGCCTATTGGGCTCAAGGAAGGGACATAGATCCTTTCACTGCTTCCATCCAAATGGTCCTTGATTTTCTAGCTGAACTCTTCCATGCAGGTTCATCTCCTTCTACTCTTAAAGTTCAATTGGCAGCTATTTCTAACTTTCATGTGGGCATTTCAGATTCTGCCATCATGTCCCACAAGCTTTGCAAAGCCTTTTAAAGGGAGTTTTTCTACTCAGACCTCCGGTAAGAAATCCTCCTCCTCCTTGGGACCTAAATTTAGTTCTCAGTTCTTTAATTCTCTCTCCTTTCGAACCTGCATCCTCCTGTTCTTTAAAATTACTATCATGGAAGACTCTCTTTCTAGTAGCTATTACTTCAGCTAGAAGAGTTTCAGAACTTCATGCACTCAGCTGTCGACCTCCTTATCTGTTGTTCCATAAGGACAGAGTATCCTTACGAACCAACCCGTCCTTTTACCTAAAATAGCCTCCACGGCTAACCTAAATCAAAGCATTGACCTCCCGGTGTTTTTTCCAGAATATTCTAACAGATCTGAACAAAGATTACATTGGCTAGATGTTCATCGTCAGTTAAGGTACTATTTGGATAGAACAAAACAATTCAGAAAATCTGACCAGCTGTTCGTCTCTTATGCAGAAGGCAGAAAGGGACTTTCAGTTTCAAAGGTATCATTATCCAGATGGCTAACATCCCTGATTTCCCTTGTTTATGAAATTAGACACCAAAAGCTGCCTAGCAAACCTAAAGCGCATTCTACCAGAGCCTTGGCTACTTCTATAGCCTTCCAAGATAGACTGCCTATTGACACCATTTGTGCAGCGGCTACTTAGGCTACTCCTCACACTTTCATTTCTCATTATAAGTTGGATTTAGCCTCTAGACATAGAGCTAACTTTGGTTCCACTGTTCTCAAGAGTCTGTTCCGTTAGGCCACCCGGGACAAGGTGCTAGGCACGCGGTCCCATCCAGCAAGAATGAAGGCGAGATAGAAAACTTAACATATAGAAGTTATGTTCTTACCATAACGTTCCATGTTAGTTGTCTTCTTCTCGCCTTCTTCTTGCGTCCCACCCTCCTTCCCCCTGGCCTGGACAGACCTAGAGGAGTTTTGATTGTGACCTCTCTTTCTACCACCTCTTTACTTTAGGTATATGCTCTGCTGTGCATATTTCCTGGATCAGGATGTAGGTCACCCTTCTCTTCTCCCTTGTTTATAGAGGTGGACTTTGTTACTATTTATTTTACTACTATTATAGGCAGTGCCTAGCTTACAAATGAGATCTGAGGTAACTCACGCCTAGCATTGTGGGATACAGGGGGAGCCTCGAACCGGTGGAACCAACTCTCGAGCTTTTAGAGTGGCCGAGTCGGAGCCGAGGATCGGCTCCGAACCCATCCAGCAAGAAGAAGGCGAGAAGAAGACAACTAACATGGAACGTTATGGTAAGAACATAACTTCTATTTTGCACTGATTGATTAATTGTAGAGTTTAAACTAGTGCGTGTCACATGACTCTTCATGTAACAACTATTTTGTAATATCTGCTGAATCCCTTCTGAAAATGAGCACTGCTCAGCAAAGCTGAAAAATAAAAATAAATAAATAAATAAAATACGTCTATCAACCTTTTTTACAATAAATTTATAACCTGATACTGTTATAAAATTATCTTTATTTCATGTAAGATTTTCTTGGATTAAGCAAAATCAAATCCTGTATAAACATGTATGGTGAAAAATATGTCAATATTTCTAAGTTCCTTTTTTGTTTGTTAACAAACATGACCTTCTCTATTTAGCATTTGGTCTTCTAACTTTACAACGTTGTTTCTCCTCCCATTCCAGTTCTGCATTCCTCTGTTACATAAAGAAGTCCTTCTCTCTTATACCATTTATAAAATCCTGAGAACTGTTTCCTTCCATGAGTATCTATTCTGCATTTCTCCTCTTTTACCATATTTCTTTTCCAGCACCAGTATCTGATTAATAATTCATTTCACACTACTACATTTTAGTTACTGTTTGGAATATCAAATTCTTCTTATGCTTTTTTTAAATTTTGGTGGATTTTCTTTACAAACCCTGCTTTTCATAAAAGGGTTTTGCCTCACCTTCTATTTTCCTTTCACTTATTATATTACCAGTGAGAAAGAGTGTCTCTGAGATGGTTAAACAAAGGCCTAAATGTAGGATCAATGGTCTAAGATCACTTATTTGTTTATCCTAGTGTATTTGTTTTAAGTATACACTGACCCCAGCATTTAATAAACCCATGAGGTATCGCATAGAGCCTATATGGAATGTATCCATGTACACAGCCAGCCCACCCCCTCGGCAGGGCACCATGCATATTAATGATGTGCTACTGAGGGAGAGCTGAGGAATATGGATGTTGAATCAGCGTTGTCTTTTTTTTTTTTTTTTTTTTTTTAAAGACATGTTTGAACAGCACAGTGCAGAGCTCAACAATGTCAAGCTGTGCTCACATGTAGACAGCTGACACCTGCCAGACATCTAAAAATACAAACCGGATGTGATTAATAAGCATGACATTCTATGTAGTTTCTTTCTTTTTTTTAATTTGGCATTTACATGGCAGCGCAGCTAAGCTGAGCGGAACTCATACATACATGGCTGACACTTGTCAGACATCTAAAAATAGCAACCAGTTGTAATTATTTATTTATTGGTTTGTTTAAGCATGTTTGCATGGCATGGCACAGTGATCAGCACTGCTAACAGGTACCTCAGTGGTATATGTGATGGTATACCATATTTCTTAATATCCACTTAGTCTAATGGGTAGAGTTACAGCCATATGTGTAGTAGGTCCAGGGTTTGAATACATGGAAGTTGTCAGCAGTCTATATTTTTGCTGCACGTGTTATGGACATGATTTTAAAATATGTATCTGCTTCACTCTGAGCAACTGTACTCAAACCTGCTAAGCACCCCATAAACATGGTAACAGCTGCCGATGTTTGCATGGTGCTCAGCTTTGCTTAAACCACAATTGTGCATGTTTGCACACTGCTCACCTTTGCTTGGGCAGTTTGCACTTTGCTAAGCAAAATGGTGCTTTTTTGAATATTGCTCAATGACATGTAAGAGCAGGAAAACAGCTGCTATAAGACACACTAGGTGGGAAATCTGCAGAAACCACAAGATTCTATCATTTGTTGATACGACTGGTGGTGTTGGAGAAGGTGTGCACTTTTGGGTACAGCAGTGGGGCATTCAGGAGTCCAGGGTCATGGTTGGGTTCCTTGTGAAAAACCATGAGGATAGGCTGCTGCAGGGTGGTTTCCAGGGCTCAGAGTGTAAGGAGGAGACCTGGGACTGGCTGGCTAGAGAACTCACCAATGTTACTGGTATCCCCCGTACAGGTGAGCTGTGTTGTCTCCACCATGATGACCTGAAGAAAATGAAAGAGGGGAACTTTGGACACCTGAGTCCAAGAAGTGAGGGCAGGGAATGCCCACAAGTATGTAAGTACTTTTTCCTCTGTTTTACCAATATGTAATTTGAATGTCTGCAAAACTGGTATGCACAATGGTGTGCCTCTTTCCCAAAAGCTGCAGCTGAGGGGGCTTGGAATGTCGAGTCTCATACCAGGCATTTGGCCAGGTTGTACTGTGAACATGATGAGTATGGATGTATTATGCTGGGTCTATATTTGAACACCGAACTTTCAAAATTTCAAGTGTTCTAATATCAACCTGTTTAAATATCGAAGAAACAGAAAACCAATTTTTTTCCTAGGGAAAGAATTCAGTTGTCCATTTCTGTTGCTTTGGTATTTTCAGTGCTGTGGTGGAAAGTTACGGGTTGGGTTCAGGTAAGTGTTAATTGTGTGGACGTGAGGGTTAGGGCGGGTTAGGTGAGTTAGGGTTATGGCGTGGGTCAGGTAAGTGTGTGATTGTGTGGCCGTGAGGGTTAGGGCGGGGTAAGTGAGATAGGGTTAGGGCACGGTTGAGGGGACTGTGCGATAGTGACGGACCTTAGAGTTAGGGTTTGGGTTAAGGTAAGTGGATAGTTAGTGGTGTATGTATAGATTAGTGTAGGGTTAGGTGTAACAGTTTAGGTGTATGCATGTGGATTGCTGTTTGTTTGATGTGCTTGTGTTATGTGTATGTGTTTTGGAACAGCAAATTTTTTCCCTAGGAAATAAATTGCTGTTTTGTGTGCTCGATGTTTTAAATTTTCGATTAATAGGGTTCAATATTAGAACACTCAACATTTTGAAAGTTCGGCGTTCTAATATAGAACCATTATGCCAACTGTAGTGCAATAATCAAGACAGAGTAAAGCATTAACTGCAATAAAGTAAATAATAAAGTCTGTAGTGCAATAAATGTGGAATTAGAGCTGTAGTGCCTTAAATGAATAATAAGAACTGAAGTCAATAAAAACAAGAAACGATACCAAGAACAGCAAGGACAATGATGTACATCAGAATTGTCTTGTAATAAGCATTGCAGTAGAGCTGTGTGCATTGAGTCTGTAAGGTAAGTTTGCTGTAGTCAAGCATAGCACTGTAATAGCTATAGAATAGAAATCTAATGGCTGAAAACTATATTGTTTAACTCATAGCAATGTGCAAGGCTTTCTCTAGGCCAATACTAGTCACATAATTCTTTTTCTTCCACAGACATCAGGTAATAAAGGTGTATGTGTGAGATAGCCCATTCCATGGCCAGATATTGTGTGTGTGGACATCACAGATATTGCAGACCGGTACCAAAAAATATGTGCTCACCTGTATTGCTGAAGCTGAATAAAAGCTGTAGTAATATATGCAGTATAGTTGTATGCCACTCATGTGTGTTCTATTGGCACTGCAGTTTAGAAAAACACTGTAATGGTACTAGAATGCTAGAAGAAAGTGCTGTAACTTGTATTGCACAATTCATAGTATGTTCCCAGGTGGTCTCCATGCAACTATCAGCCACCCTGCAGTCAGCAGTGCCTCAGTAGTTCAGTCTGTTAAATTCCTTGTACATCGTACATTTATCACACACAGTCCACAGTCCTGGGATTGAATCCAGTGCTATGTAGTACTACATTTTCAGTATCAGGCATGTAATGCTCACCATTTCTCTCTCCCCAAGATCACAAAAATGTGATGGGTGAGTTAGCCCATATTTTCTGCAGATATTGTGTTTAGATCTCACAGAATGTTACACTCAATAGCAAGAATGTGTACATCAGCATTGTTGATTCAGAAATAAAACTGTGTAATCCCAGTATGCCTGTATCTCTTGCTTGTCTTTACTATGCTGATGCAGTCAATTATTAAATTATTTGTAGTGTCCCCTGCAGTCACAGCTAGTGGGTTCTAGTCCCATGTCTGCCAACTAAACCATCATGGCTGGCTAGTTTAATTGCTGTCCACAAACATGCCTCTCAAGTATTACAATTTCTTGTAATGTAATTAGAACTGACTAATCCGTCTGTCACATGTTTACCAGATAATTTTTTACCTGGAATGCAATGCATTACCAAATCCATTTACAGAAGACCCTGGTAGTTATATGATTCCACATTATGTGAAACCATTCTGAGTAGTTCTGCACCTGCATTTGTATATGCTTCACCCCTTATTGTCTCATGCTCTTGGTTTGAGAGGTATGTATGTACTACAACAGCTATAGGAGAATTGTAGTCACTGTAATCACAACTGTCAGTAAACACCTGTAGAAGTATGTATGACCAGTGTTGTCAGGGATATCATCGACAATCTCACTAATGGAATGTTTATCTGTCTCTCTCTCTCTCTTTCTCTCTCTCTCTCTCTCTCCCCACTCCTTATCGTAATTTATTCATTATTGTAATGTATTATTATGATTTAATATTAACATATTTTGTTAAACTAACTATATGTTGGAAAATGTGGTTTATTATTGTTATGTTTTATTATGATTTCATATTAACATATCTTGTTAAACTATATTTTGGAAAATGTGGTTGATTATTATGTTTTATTATGATTTAATATTAACATATTTTGTTAAACTAACTGATTTGTTGACTGTATGGTTTACTTCACACTGGCATGCTGTTACATTATGTTGTCCATACCTCTCAACTATACAGGTTTTCACAGAATGTCCGGATTTCAGCCTCATATTTTCGGTGTGTTCTCCCTACTATCTGTCCCTGTCTGGCAAATAGCCGAAGATTGGAGTCATGAAATAATGACAAACATTTGAGTTTAAGACTCCGCATACTTTGGAAAATGCATGCTAATAAAACAAATTTATTCTATTAATGTTCTAAGTTTGTAAGTGCAATATTTAAAATCTGTCCCTATATGCCCCCCCCCCCCATCATTTTAGGCTTTGTCCAGATTTTGTCCTCTAAGAAGTTGAGAGGTATGGCTGTGTTGTACATAATATGCATTAATATGTATTTGGATTAACAAATATTATGTTCCATCCTATTAACACTAACAATGGCTTGGTTGTTACTAACCATAACATATTACTTTACCTCATGTCCCATAGCACGTCAAGGTAGGCCAGTTCTGGCTGAATCCCCTACCTTCCCTCAACTGGCAATGGCACCAGATCCCAGCATGTCTGATACCCAACTGGTGGTGCTCCCTCTGCTGCCCCTGCACTGTGGTGTTGGGTAGTACTGCCCTAGGGTACGGGGCCTAGTCCCTCTATGGGAGTGGTAGCAGATGGAGAGTGGTCATCCATGATGAGCTACTGGTCCTGGTGCACAGGATAGTCCACTGTGGCTATAACCAATGCTTGTGCTGGATTGAGGGCATGTCTGCTGACCTGGTGGGGCAGTGTCACCCTGGTACCCAGCCTCCAGGATAGCCAACCTTGGGGAAGTGAAGGAACAGTGCCGACAGTCTTATGGGTGGGGACATGAGTCACACTGCTGCTGTCTGGAGTTACATGAGACTCGGAGTCCGCAACATCCTCCCCATCAAAGGTGTACACCCCCCACATGTATCTCACACCACCCCTGTCTGCTATCTTGTCTGTCTTGTCTGTTTGCAAATGCATCCTCACCTACCCAACTTACCTCCCCCACATGTACCTATGTCCCTTCCCCAACATTCCACTCTCACCTTGAAAAGAATATGGGCATCTGTCCCAAAAAAATATCATCCAATACATAGCTCTCCATTTCACACACATGTCCACTGGACACACATAATTTGGTCCAATTGGCTTGACAATGCAGCAGTGTTGTTCTCACCCCTCTCTCTGAGGGTTGAGAATCCAAATTCATCTACAAATCTGTCAAAGTGCAGAATTGTTGCTGCACAAAAAATTGATAGCTATGATTCTTTCCTTTACCCTTCCTGCACATCCCTCCCTGCCTTTCAATAATTTTCCTCCTGCTTGCCCTCATTTCACTACTTTCCTATCTCCCTTTTTTTCTTTTCTTTATATTTTTTTAGCACAGAGCTTTGTATCATGCCAAGTCATGCAGCTTCGCTTAGCTCAGCTAAATAGAGCAATAATGAGTATGTGTGTTTTTAACATTGTAAGTCACATGCAAAAAATAAACACCTCTGCCATGTATCAAACCCAAGCTCAACACACCTGCAGCACACTGCATTAACCTGCCACATCACACAGCTCTTAATTAAAACAGGTGTTTTAAACAAAACATAGTAATTGCCAATTACAGTCATCGTATCTGATCATGTAATGTGTTCCCCTTGTGATATCTTTCAGGAATAATGTACCACAGACAACACCCACCTTTCTCAGATGCAGAGAATAACATAATCTTGCAAGGACTAAGGCAGTATCATGACATCCTATTATCTAGGGGGAGACCTAATAGGGAAAAGCAGGCTGCATTGTGGTCAGACCTTGTCTATGACATTAATGCCAGGGGCTAACACGGCAGGACATATGAGCAGGTTCAACACCAGGCAACTAAAATGATTAATGCTGCACATCAACGGGCAGCAAATATAGCCAGGAATCATGCTGTCACTGGTAGAGGGCTTGCAGTGGAACAGCAACTCTTTGCCACTCAGGAATTCCTGGTGTAACTAGGGACATGCAAAGCTCCCAGGCATTTATCACATCATATATTGTCATAGTTTCCACAGCTGAGGAGTGTGCAGGTAATATTACTGTGATCACCATTGTAATACTGTAGCAGTCAGTGTAGTGTATCAGGTTGTAGATAGATTTATGTGGGGGTCAGGTCTTTGTTCTTTTGGAGGGTGTAACCTCAGGTATACAGTCATACACAGACTGGGACCATTACACCAAGTAACAGAGTAGCTACTGTAAATGTGAAATATATGGATGTATTACCTTGTTGTGCTGCAACATGCAGTGGTACTGACATTACCCCATTACCCACCCTCAACTTTTCACAGGTTGTCAGGTATTGCCCAAGGCTGTGGTCCTACCCCTGGTAAGTATGACACTTGCTTTGTTAAGGAACAATTATAAGGGGACAGAATAATGCCCTATGTACACATAGTTATGAGTTTAGAGAGTGTAGGATGTTTTTAATTGCCAGTCTGGAAGCGGTACCTAAGATTTTGAGAGGGGGTAGTCACAGGAGTGTAGTTCAACAAACAGGTACACTTTGGCAGTTACAGGTAAGAGCAGATGAGGCACCTGGTTTAAATGAGACAGGGAATATAAAGTGTGTTTTAAAATACAACAGGTTGAAGGTAAATACATTAGGCAGTGAGATACATATTTCCATATAATTGTGAAGAGAGTTGCACTGGGTTTTATGTGTTGTTTGACCACTAATGCAGTCATGGATCTTCACTGTTAGGAGTCTTAGATGCTTTTCATACACAATAGTGCAGGTATTAATGTACTGTTTATTTTATTCTTATTGCAGGTGACCGTGGGGATTGGAGTCTGTCCTCTACACAACCTGATGTCAGTGTCTCCTCAGACACTGATGATGAAGGTGACCACAGTAAGGAACAGGTAGGGTTGTCAGGGGCTGAATCTGTCCTAGAGGTAGACAGCACTCTTGTGCCCCCATTGTCACCACACACAGTCTGTATACTCACACATACCCCATGCCCAGAGGCCACAGATACTGGACAGTCAGAGAGTGGAAACATTGAGCAAGAAATTGTAGCAACTATGGCTCCATTGAGTGTAAACACTGTCCATAGACAGAGGCCTGGTGAGGTCCCACACAGGTAGAATGACAGGGGTGCTTGTAGGATGCCTGTTGTCCATCCACCACTTGTTGCAGGTGTCACATCATGGGTCACCTGGCACATGTTTTGGGCCATCATGAAGGTACAGGTATGTTCTTAATGGAACATCAGGTGTATGCGTAGGGTCACTGATCCCACACAGTCTGACATCTGTGACAACCTTCCCTGCATTGAGGACATCCTGGATTGGTTGACTGATGCAATGGACAGACAGTGAGTTGATACAGTGTCTATCTTGGATCGCTCATTGTCTGTGCTGGAACATGTAGTTGGATCTGAGCATCAGACCTGAAGACATAGGGCAGCAACAACATCTGTTGAGAGTCCACATGGCCATGCACAATCATGCTGCCATAGTGGTAGTACATCCAGTGCTACAGAGGTAAGTGTGCTGTCAACACCATAACATGGTAGGCCATAGGCTCGGGTCCTGGGTGGTCCTGTGGAGGATACAGTCCCAGCAGACAGCCGGACAGTGTCACTGTCAGGTACTGGCACTGTTTCTGACCTTGGGCATGGAGGTGCCAGTGCAACTCCTGGCACAGCCAGTTCCATGTTCAGGGCTGGAGACAGTGAACTGTCAACTCTACCATGCATGGTTCACAGCTGTCCAACTTACATATGTAGGGCTAGCACTGAGCTTGACTGTGTATGTGGACACACTCACACACCACTGTCATATGCAGGTCACCTACAGACACACACAGCACCTCTACATGGTCCATCTGACATGATCCCCCTTGACTCATACATATGCTGTCTACCGTTTGGGCCAGCCTAGGTCTCCTGCATCACCACCCAACACTCTGTGCAAGTGAAGAAACCTGTGCCACATACCTATCAGCCTTGACACCGATGCAGGGAAATGTAGCTATGTGTCTGATGCACAGGGTGATTATATTACCTAACATGTACTCATGTAAAGAAGTGTTGGTTCACCATGCCACATGTAGTGGTCAGTGAGAGGTACTGTATGCTAGCATTTATCACGTGTATGCCACATACATTTTTGTACCTTATGTGGTCCTTATGTTGTATGTTGTTGAATCGGCTGTATAGTTACACAATTACAGGTATATCACGGGCCTGAGTATGTTTCTGTTACAGGAGTCTGTTTGAATAGCTTATGGATACACAGCAGAAATAAAGTAGTACACAATGGCATGTCAGCACAGTCAACATATCTCATTAGCAAGGTACAGCACTATAACTGCATGGCTCCATAGGTCCATATGTGAATAACAGGCTAACAATGACAATGTTGGCTTTCAGTATACTCATGCATCCCTAATCTGTTAAAAGGTCTGCTACACTTTGTAAGTGCCACCAGGGTTCTTATGGAGATGAAACATCTGCATATATCCTGTTTCCAGTACCAACAGTTGCCTGGCAACAGTTATGATTGTTGTATTCTGCATCCCAATGTGTAACCTGCACATGATGAGTGTCACTGCAGATGTGTGTGTGACATGCATGGGGGGGCTGTGTAATGTAGGGTGTACTGCCTCTGTTACATACCTGTATCACCAGCATGTACTATGCATACCACACTGATATTGTTGGTGTGTAGCACAGGTGACACGTGTTATTCCTGTCATGGATACATGAGAGGTATACAGTGGGAACTGACATCTCCATGTATAGAGCCATACACATCCCCTCCAAAGCATGTCAGAGACAGACTATCCATGTATGGTCCTGACATGGACTTCATAGGACATGTTCTCTACAGTGTGTATTGGTGTACCTTGGCACCTGTGTGGATGCTACAGTTGTACAATATGCCAGTGTAGTGACATGGCAAGGGCACCATTGCACACAATGATAGCTGTGATGACTGCCACATTCAGTATAGCAGTGCCAGTCTGGGATGCACATCACAAACCTGTTGGTATTTGCTGTACAACAGTGAATGCATACACATCTTTCTGACCAGTGACAGTTGAAGGCTACAGTACTCTCTGTGTTCAATCCATACATCCCATGTTCCATGACATATTGTAAAAGGCTCTAATAGGCTAACACAAACACATGACAACACTGAGGCTAGCACCACTTCCAATCAGTGCATACAAGATATGCCAAGGCAAACACGTAGTGAAGGTTGGTTGCATGTAGGTGTACACACTCACCTATGTAATGGTACATACTACAGCTCACAGTACATGGTGCATGCAGCACACCTCATGTCTGCTAGTACTATCACTTTAGGACATATTATGCTTTATGACATACACAGGCCTTGTTGTGGTCAGTCCTTTTGGGGGGGGGGAGTCACATTGCCTGCTACAAATAAAACACTGCAAAACCCTACATATTTTAGGCTACCAAGATTAAGCCATATGGATATATACACATGCACCAAGTAGACTGGAGTTAGATTAGAATCCCTGCCTATCTAGTCTTATAGGTTCATAGGTTCATAGGTAGGTACTAGACTATTGGCCCTAGGGCCTATGCAAGCCCAGCCAAAAAGGTATCCTGGCTTTTGCCACCCAAGAAAAGTATTTTCCTGTGCCACTGTCGAGCAGAGCCACAGAAGTGATCCCCGGGGTGAATTTCCTATGTCCCATCCAATCATCAAGATTTTTCTTGAAGAGTGCTAATGATGAGCTTTGTTTGATATAGATAGGTAGTTTATTCCAGAATATGGGAAGTCTCTGGGACAGGAATTTATCCATCCGGCATGTTCTGTTTATTATGGTGATAAGGTTTAGCTCCCTAGAGCATGTAGCTCAGAGGGATTGGGATTTCTTTAAGTGGAGCATGTCCAACAGCTCTGGGTTTGACATAGCTTTGTATGTTAGGCAAAGATCACCTCTGAGTTGGCAATATGCGATGGAGTAAAGCTGGAGTTTTTTGAGATGGTCTGCGTATGGCATCTGTTTGAGGCTAGTAATCCTCTTTGTGAGGTATTTCTGCGGCCTTTCCAGTTGATGTAGATGTCTTGTGAGGTACATACCAAAAGTGGTGTTGTACTCTATAATGGGTCTAATGAGTGATGAGTAGAGGGGAACAATGACCTCTTCTTTTCTGGTTGAGAAACCTTTTGTGATGAGGTATGCCACATAGAAGGATTTCCTGACTACTGTGGCGATGTGATTATCAAAGGAGAGACTACTGTCCACCTGTGTCCCAAGGTCTCTTATCACACTATCGGTGTTAAGTATACTACCACCTATGTTGTAGTTCATGGGTACAGAGTTTTTACCAAAGGGGATGACAATGCACTTTTTGGCATTGAGCTTAAGGACATAGCTTTGACACCAGGCATCTGTCTCAATGAGGCCCTTTTGTAGGATGTCCACATCGTTAGGAGTTTCGATTATGGCTCCTAGTTTGCAGTCATCTGTGAACTTCGTTAGCCAAAGACCTTCTGTGTTAGCCTGTACTTCAGAGAAGTAGATACCAAACAGGAGAGGACCCAGGACTGAACCCTGTGGTACTCCACTTGTCACTGGTCTGAAGTTGGATTTGGAGTCTGCTACTTTCACAGTGTGGGTTCTGTCAGTGAGCCAGTTGGCAACCCATCTTGTGACATAGGGATTTATACCTAGTTTAGTGAGTTTATATATAATTCCAGAGTGCAGGATGGTGTCAAAAGCCTTGGCAAGATCTAGATAGGCTGTGTGAACCACCTTACCCTTGTCTACGGCTTTGGTGACTGCTTCAAAGAAGTCTATCAGGTTTAGGAGACATGATCTGCTTTTACAAACCTGAACTGGGTGGGATCCAGAGTTTGGAGATTACCAGTGTCTTTGCTTATAAGGTCCATGAAGATACATTCCATGGCCTTACAGACCAGGCTCATCAGGCTAATGGGGCAGTAGTTCCCAGGGTCTGTGGTGGCTCCCCCCTTGTGGAGTGGGATAACCATTGCTGTGTGCCATTCAGCAGGCACAAAGCCTGAGGTGAGGGTGTGATTGAACATGGTACTTAGGTGGGGTGCCAGTTCATTCTGTAGTTCATGTAGAACGCAGTGTGGGATGTTGTATGGTCCCATGGATGCTGTGTTCTTGGCTTTGGAGAGTGTGGTTTTTACCTGTGCAGCCATGATTACAGGAACTTTGCATTCTTCCGGTATAGAGATGGGCTCTTTAGGGGGTGAGAGGGGGGGGTAAAGTTAACACTGAACCTATCTGCCAGGATGTTGGCAATATCAGTTGGGTCTGTATATTTAGTGTCATTGTGCTGTAACCCAGAGCAGATCTGAGTGTTGCCATTGAGATTCTTGACATAGCTATAGAATGCTTTGTGGTTTTCTTTAGAATCAGTGGCGATTTTGTTTTCATAACTAGCTTTGGATGATTTTATCAGGGATCGCAGCTTCTTACTGAGGCTGACAAGGGAGCTCCTCCACTCGTGGGATTTTACTCTCTTTTGCAAGAGTTTCTTCCTTCTGTTGTACAGTTTGTTTATGGCAGGGGACCACCAGATTGGCTTCCTTTTTTTGAAGGATAGCGTCTTGATTCTGTTTGGGATAGCACGATCCATGCACTCATGTAAGTGCTTATAAAGTGCAATTGTGAAGGATTCAGTAGTCGGAACTGTATTGTCCATCTGCATGGGTGTCACGAAGTTCACCACTTCTGCCTTAAGAAGCATGAAGTTGGCTCTGGAGAAATTTTTTACCATGGTTTCCTTAATGGGGGAATGGAGGCAGGATGTGAATATCTAGCTAATTAGTTTATGGTCGGATCAGACCAATGAGGCGTTGACTTCAGGTGTGGAACACTGGTCACTCATATTGGTAATGACTAGATCTAGGATATTGTTACCCCTGGTGGGGGTGTGGATAAGTTGATCCAGGGCATTGGCATTTATGAATTCCAGAAAGCATTGAGCGAAGGAGTTGGCACATGAGTAGTTTTCCCAGTTAATGGTGGGGTAGTTGAAATCGCCCATTATTAGGTTGTTTGGTTGAACCTTAATATTTTCCAGTACATCAAAAAAAGAGGAGTGGGAATCCTGAGGCATGGTGGGTGATCTGTAGCAAGCTACAATTTGGATTGCAGTTTTGCCCAGAGTTAGTTGCACTTGGATAACCTCAGCTGCATTATGCTGATCAACTAGCCTGGAGGTGTGGATATCCTTAATGAATATGGCCACACCTCCGCCTTTGGTGTTCCGGTCCAGGTTACATGGCCGAAAAGTGTGGTATGAGTTATAGCCTGTTAGTGCAGGGGTGCTCTCTGGAGCCTTGAACCAGGTCTCAGTCACTGCACAGATATCGATGTTCTCCATTTTAAGGAGTGTCTCGAGTGAGTGCATTTTGAGATTTAGACTTCTAGCATTGAGTAGTATCACCCTCAGTTTTTGCTTGCCTGTTCCTGTTACGGTGGTGAATTTGTCATTTGAACCTTGCCTAAAAAAGGTACTATAGGGGCGGCAAGAACCTTAGCCAGTATCCGGAATCCCAGGGGTGACAGGTGCAGGCCATCTGTGGCAAAGCATCGTGGTCTGTCGACCATGCCATCCCAGGCAGACAGATACTGGATCCCTTTAGAATGGCACCAGAAGTTTAGCCAATTGTTGAAGTCAATCATTTTGTCCTTGTACTGTGGCATCATTCTGGGTAATGGCAGAATGCTACTCAGGGCTAGGATCATACCTGCCTGGGCTACAAGATTAGAGAGCTCTTCCATGTCTCTTTTCATGTAGTCCAGGGAGGTACGTCTCAGGTTGTTCACACCAACATGGACAATGACAGAGTCATATTTGTACTTGTTGTGGAGTGACTTGAGTGTGTGGGTTACATGGCGGATCCTGCACACCAACATGGACAATGACAGAGTCATATTTGTACTTGTTGTAGAGTGACCTGAGCGCATGGGTTATGTGGCGGATCCTGGCACCTGACAGGCAGCTGACAGTAACCTTCTCCTTGTTTAGCCTGGTGAGTGGGACATCAGTGTGCCTGACTATAGAGTCACCTATGACTAGTGTGCTGGGTACATTGTTTTGCCTTATTGGCTGTGGTTGAGTGGCACACGGAGTCTGTGGGCTATGTTTCATTTGGGTTGTGTTGAGGGGTGGAGGTTGCTTGCATTTCTGCTTTGGAGGTCTCTGTTGCTTGAGCAGATTATTACTGAGAGCCTCCGCGAATGTTTTTGTGTTTCTATGTGTGGATTTTGATGGTGTAGATTTAGTGAGACTATGTGATGAGTGTGGTGTGGTGCAAGTGTTTACCCTCTCATCTTGACTGGCAAGTTCAGTCTTGATTGGAGAGAGCTTTATCTCCAGTCTGGCTATCTAATTTTTATCTAAGTGCATCTCTCACAGGTTGTTGTGCTGGGTGGTAGGAGGAGAGGGTTGTCTGTATAAATGAGGCAATTTTTACATTGCCCCAAGATGCCCAGATTCATCAGATAGATAGGAGAGAACACTGGGAGCTGACCCTTAGACATGCCTGAATAAAAAAAACTATTTTCCTCTAGATAAGTGAGGAAAGTGAGTACAAGAGCTGGTTTTCTCTAAGCAAGTGAAGAAAGTAAGTACCAACACTGTTTTCCGCTAGGTAATGAGGAAGGTCGAGTGCTGTAGGAATTAGTAGGTTATTTAGTGCTTGCAAGTTCTGAACAAGTGCTGATCACGAATAAGCAAATTCAAGTACTAAAAGTAAGAATTTGTATCTGGACTAAACTAGTTACAGGAAAGGGGGGAAACAAGTCCAAATGTGGGTTTTTAAATCAGAAAGTTGAGAGAGATGGAAAAACTGCCCAAATGGCCAATAACTACAATTTCTGGGCCAGAACCACTCCTTATGTGGTAGATAGTTATCTAGTGCTTACCACTCCCACTGATAAGCTAGAAGGCTTCCATCCAACACAGAAAGCTTGGGGGAGGGCTCAGAAGCTTACATACAATCCCGGATACAACAAATCTGAATCTAGACTACACTAGTTACAGGAAAGGTATTTTTTATATACAGAAAAGTAGCTAAAATAGCAGTAAAAACAGTTCAAATGCAGTGCAAGCTAGCACATGTGTATGTAACAATGTTAGACCAAACAGTTTAAAATAATGCAATTAAATTAAAAATTACTAAAAACAATGCAGAAGGAGTCTATTGGGTAAAATGAGGTAAAGAGATGGGACTGGGGGGGGCGTGTCCCAGATCAAATCTACAGTGGGGGTGGTCAACTGCAAAAACCTCCAAATTTAAACAACACAGGAACAGGGAGGGTGGGTATGGGAAAACCAACACTTTCAGCAGAGATCTGAAAAACTATAACAGTGAAGCAAAAATAACAGTGCACAACTCTGAAGTCAGCCAGAAATTATATAAAATTAGTCAACCAACAATTACCAGTACACAACTCTGAAGTGCCAGGAAAATATACTCAGCTCTGTATATCTCCAGATAGTTTGAAGAGCACTCTTTCAGGACACAGGAAGGCTCCAGCAATGATACACTCTAGATCATGATACTTATCACATGGGCCATGGCTTACATTTGATTTTACTCTGTCAGCTGATAATCTAAGGTGGCTAACATCATCAGACCTTGTAGAAGATGGCAATGTGGAAGCCAGCAGCAAGATACAGGGCCAGAAAGTGCATAACCATTCCATGTGGATAGCCTATTAGGGCATGTCTGTTTATTCCCAGGTAGATATACACACAAACACACACAAACACACACACACACACACTCACACACACACACACACACACACACACACACACACACACACACACACACACACACACACACACACAGGCACACACAGGCACACACACACACACACACACACACACACACACACACACACACACACACACACACACACACATTCTGACACAGTCACGCACCAAGTGGGCTGGAGTGAGATTAGACCCCCTATCTATCTCTTATGACCCCCTACCTATCTCTTATACAGTATAGGTCATGG
The DNA here is from genome assembly GCF_019279795.1 of Protopterus annectens. Lineage (NCBI taxonomy): Eukaryota > Metazoa > Chordata > Ceratodontiformes > Protopteridae > Protopterus > Protopterus annectens. The sequence goes on from NC_056745.1 coordinate 1,509,451,271, forward strand.
TACTTATCGCCTGTGCCATGGCTTACATCTGATTTTATACTGTCAGCTTGTAATCTAAAGGTGGCTGACATCATCGGGCCTTGTAGAACAGGGCAGTGTGGAAGCCAGCAGCAAGTTACAGGGCCAAAAAGTGCATAACCGTTACAGGTGGATAGCGCATGAGGGCATGTCCATTCATTTGCAGGAAGATACACAGACACACACACTCTGACACAGTCATGTACCAAGTGGGGGTGAAGTGAGATTAGAACCTGTGCCTTTCTAGTTTTATACACTACAGATCACAGTACTTATTGCATGTGCCAAATGTTAAGTGCATTGTATGTGTGATTGCAGGCACAGTATTTCCGCATTACACAGACTAGACCTATGCTGACTAGCATCTGTGGCCTGAAGTGTGCTATTGCTTCATAGTGTCATCTGTAATTATCCTAGCTATGTGTGTACAGTTACCACTATGGCCGTATGTGGCTGCCTGCAGTCAAATAGGCATACCTGTGGGCAGGGACAAGCTACCCTGTCCTTACATGCATTGACAACATTTTACATTACAGCAACTGCTCACCTGTGCCTGTCTATGTGGTGACATCCAGCAGGCACAGGGGCATCTGGATAAGTAGAATTTGTACTGCTGCATCCTTTGTTTGTATCTTTGAGCAACAGTATGGCTGTGTGATAGTGGAGATTTACCCACCATTATTAGGGTATATAGGACAATACAGACATCCATATACATAATTCTGTATATAACAGGGATGTATATATGTGTAGCTGCTTGTGTGCATGATATGTATATGTGTTATGCAGATATTTGGGGGTGTATGTATCCTTTTAATATATATATATATATATATATATATATATATATATATATATATATATATATATATATATATATCTGTACATATCTATTTGACACTACTTAGTGATGGATATACTATGTATGTGAGAGAGAGATAGTGACAGACAGATATGTATATGTATATCTGTATATATAGACATTTATATACTGGTCATTTTGAGGAAGGGGCAACAGGATTGTGCTCATTTTTCCTAAGTGTAGGGGCATGCCCAGTGGGACTGTCAGTACTAATAACGTGAATCCAGTCCTCACCTACCTGTACTCCAGTCCGGGATTTTGTATGTTACAGACATTAACATCTGTCCCTGTTTCTGCAGTACTGCATTTCAAATAGTCCACAACATTCCCCAGCTGTGTGCTGTACTTAATCTGCTACTACGGTTGGTAATGTTACACCACCAACAGACTGACAGTCTGCATACCTCTCAACTGTCCTCATTTCCACAGAATGTCCACTGTTTTGCCTCATATGTTTGGTCTGTTCCTCATACATTTGTGGCCTTCTGGTGAAGTATTGAATATTGATGTCACTACATTATACTACTGACAGACAAACATTTGTGTTTCAGATATTATATCCTTCAAAACATATGTAATAATGCAACACCTTTACTTCCAGTGACTTTCTAGGTTTATGAGGACAATATTTGAAATCTGTCCCTATGTTTGCACCTTTGTCCCCCCAATCTTACTGGCTCTGTCCAGATTTCTTGCAGTAAGAGGTAAGACTGTCTGTGAAAACACCAACATAGTACTACCTCACATGCAAAATAAGAGAGTAATTCCAGATTAGAACCATCAATACCATCACCCAAGGTACCTTCCCTAGTCCACTGACCCACTCAGGTCACCAGACAGAGAGGAGTAATTCATCACATAATCAACAGCATAAATGTGTACATTGTTATCCTGCATGAGGAGAGACAGATAATGGTGTGAGCAATACCTATGTTCAGCCCTGAGATTGGCTGATCCACCGGTATACCATAGGTGATTTTCTGTTAAAGTAGTTGTATGGGTACACTGCTGTGTTGGGGGTGGGGGAAACAATGGTACATGATCTGCTGGGCTATACAGTAGTCCAGATATGTGAGCCCACTGTTTAACATTTCCCTTGGCTGATGTGCTGAATATTCCAACCATGAGACCTAGTGACTATTAAGGAAGACATGCTATTGGAGTGGGTATCTGTAGTCCCATGTGGATGTTACATCTGTCCAATTACCCACTATATTTCCTTGCATAACAGCAGCAGATCCATACATATGACATATTATAGTAAACCTTACAATTAGTGTAAAGCTTAGAGACTTACCTTGTGAATAAAGTAGTTGAGAGACCTGTAGTTCAGGGCTGACTCTGTGTTATGCAAGCTGAACACAACCATTACATAAATAATGTGTGGCTTGCCTGGCATCAACATGTTTACTATATGTATGTGAGTAGGAGTAAGTTGTAGTCATTAGGGCTCTAGGCTGTCAGTCAATGTGCTATGCTTTGTCTCTTAGCCAATGCCAGGGCATATTAGGCAAGCCTGCATCTGCCTATAGGGACATCATCAGGGGACTCCTCCGAGTCCTCCTGTGACTATAGCTGTGGTGATCTAGGAACTGGTGGGGGGCTATAATGGTGTTACATATTGCTGGCCATTGCCACAGCGGTGAGAGGAAAATATATGTGCTCACTGGCATGTGGTAGCACGACATCCAGGAAATGGTGGAGTACACTGGATGCTGATGGCTGTGACACCCCCATCATGTCCCCAGTTGGTCCTTGGAAAGCACCTGTAGCTAGTATCCTAAGGGCTACACATACCTTTGTTTCCAATGAGATTGGTTTCCTTCTGTTAGCTCTGGGTCTGAGTTGAGGGTGGTAGAGCTCAATGAATTCTTATAGTACGTCCCTGTCCACCCTGAAGCACTCTACAGTCTCCAGCTCATATAGCTCCTAGAAGGTTACCTTGGGCCAGAACACTCTTCTCTTTCTCAGTCTACGCCTATTGTCAGCAGTAGCATCAAGACTGAACTCAGCATCTAGCACATACAAAGGTAGCAGAGCAACATTAGTACTGACCTCTGCATCTAGCACATATAGATGTAGGAGACCTGCAGCAGCATCTGTACTGACCTCAGCATCTAGAACCTACAGATGTAGCAGCACCAGCCTCAACACTGACCTCAGTATCTAGCACATAAAGATGTAGTAGAGCAGAAGCAGTATCAGTACTGACCTCAGCATCTAGCACATACAGATGTAGCAGAGCAACAGCAGCCCCTAGCATTCTGTCAGTTAAAATTCCCAGGTGTGTACTCCAGTGGTGCACAGTATATGGGAAAAATCTGATTTTAGGGTGTATGCATACTTTATTGTGCTCTGCTGTATGTGCAGAATGTGTGATTGGCTAACTATGATGCATTCCACCTGCCTAGTGTATCATTAACATTGTTTACTGGCCCTCGTTTAAGTTAAACAAGGGTCACAACTAACTAATACATCATTGCTTTTTAGATACTCTCAGTGATGTGCTACGCCATGCAAACATGCTGAAACTAGCCACTGTAAGGTAAACAAAGTTTAGCAGTCACTGTACACCCCCCCCTGACAGGTCACATTCAGCACAGTGGTGCTCCATGCAAACACATGAAAGCACAAGCCCCGAAGATAAAGCTTAGCAATCAGTGTACTCATACTCCTACTGAGCACAGCAGTGCAACACACAAACAGGTAAAGTTGAGCTCCAATTAGCTTTCAAACCCTCAGACACACCCCTCATGATGTTAGCTACCTGTTCTGTAGACACCAAAATAGTTCTATGCCTACACAGAAGGGATATGCGGACACAGATACCCTTTTGTGCTATTCAGTAACCCCTGCCTCTTTTGCATATGGATCCATGCACTCAACCAGGAAACTACACTGTTTCAGGTCCTACCTCATTAGCAACAGCACCATTTCACCAGTGTAGGTACCCCATGCAGTGCCCTATAATATATTTCTGTTACATACTATTAACTGTGTTTTTTCCACTCTTTTTTTTTTTCATAAAAGCACACTATAGCAAGCTGCATAAACATAATCAGATAATTAAAAGAAATTAAATTATTTTAACTTATGTCCCTTACGTTTTTGGACAAATTTTGCTCATATCTATATGTGCTATGCTATTTCTGTCCATCTACCTGAGTTTTTACAATCCCTGTTGTCTGTTGGAAATCCTGTACATGGAATCTTTCCATGTACACTACAGATACCAACATGGGGTCTGCAGGGATGTCTGTCTGCTTGCTGGATCAATCTACTTGCCTCATTTTCATGAGATTCACCTCTTCATGAGGTACTTTGCATGCCATGGAACTTCCCATGTTGGCACACTCCTGCTCACTGCTCAGCAGTACTTATTGGATTGCACAGCTGCTTATTTCTGTGTAAGCAGCATGCCATGATGCTTTCACTGTAAAAAATACCCTGCAGGCTTTATTAAATCCCCCCTGGGTTTGTTTATAGCTTTCTTATATTTTCACTTTCATCTTAAGTTTGCAATTTTATTCTTTATGTTGCACTAAATTGTGCTGTGCAACCTTGCTTTAATTTTTGCAATTTATTTTCTTATATTTCTATTCTGGAAAAGGTAATCAAGTTACTGAAGCTGTTGTTTCACCTTTTTTCTATTGTCTCTATGTGAATATGTGTCTGTGTGTGTGTGTGTGTGTGTGTGTGTGTGTGTGTGTGTGTGTGTGTGTGTGTGTGTGTGTGTGTGTGTGTGTGTGTGAGAGAGAGAGAGACTGTCCTTTTTAAGAATGAAGGTGATTCTCTGTACATGATTGTTATAATGCCTTTTTGAACTTCGCCCCCTGTTATAAAACTGTTTACTAAAGCCTACTTGTCAGTGACAGTGGCATAACAGGTCACTGGCTCATCTGTACTGTGACAAGATCAGCAAGCATTGGGTTCTATTCCCTCACCAGGTGAATGTATTGCTGACACTGTAATGCAGTGTTTGGGAGGACTGTACTCCTGACTGTCATTTTTCAAATGCAATGTTACACTGAGGCAACATCTACTTGAGTTAGTGATACTGCACGTGGATGCAAAGTTTTCATGGCTCTTGTTGCAAAGAGCTGGGGTAGTTCCTTGAAACCCTGGTAAAACTTTCCATAATAGATGAAATATCAGCTCATGTCTCCTTTACGATAAGGGAGCAGCACGTGCGCTTTTTCTATCTTCATTTCCTGCTTGAATCTTTTTTCTCTCATTCTCATATTCATTAAGCATTGTTTCCTCACATACAGCACTCATACTGTGACTATTTGACAAAGCAAGATGCGAATGAAATGATGGCAAGATAATGCCCCACAATACATGGAAGAAAGATTGGACATATCCCATAGTAGTAGACATATACAGAATCACAGGATGACATTCACGTTTCCACAACAGAAATGCCAAAATATGAAAACGTAGTCAAAATAAGGAAATGTAGGTGACACTCATTTAGTTAATTCTGTAATTTTCAAAGGTCAAATAACTTTTAATACTCCATTGCTGCTCAAATTTTGTTATTGCAATTTCGGGGAGTACTACTGTTTTAATCTCTCCGCGGTGGTGGTGGTGCAGTAGCATTGTCACCTCATAGTAAGACGCTGTCCGGTTTGATTCTCAGCTAGAGCATCTTCTGTGTGGAGACATGCGTGAATGGGCGTACCTTCATTGAAGGTTGTGCATCAGGGCTGGTAACTCGGCAAGTAATAATCAACTGCCAATCATTAGCGGACCAGAGTTCCACTGTGGCGACCCCTAACCGGGAAAAGCTGAAAGACACAACACAACACAATTACTGTTTTAATCTGAATGCTGTGAATCAATAGTTGTATGAGATACTAGTAGGCCAATCAGCTTAATATATTTCAATGTCACCCTTTCAGGGCACCAAATGAGTCTTGCTTGCTCATCTGAGATGCAGCACATCTACAACCAGAAGAGATTATCAATATATCAGGTCTCTGCAAATGTTCTTTGGGGGATCTGAGCAGCCATAGTGGAACTAGTGTTGGTCAATGCTGGGGCTGGAATCAGAGACTCTAAAAGGTATCATTTTTGAATTATATTGATCCTTTCATGTGAATAAACTAAGGTTAATAGTTTCTTATAGCTCCTTGTCACAGTAGCATTGAATCTTTGCTGCTTCCCACTTTGTTTCATCATTTACACTTTTTTAACTTGAACTTTAAAATACATTTCAAAGTACCATAAAGTAGTGAATAACTATTTTCAGAATAAAACTGGCATTTCTGTGAAAATCAGCTCAAGTAATTATTTATATTTTAAATAATATGCTCCACAACAGATACCATGATTTATGACAACCTGACATACTAAACTGTTGCACTAATGGTCATAGTGTTTCGATAAGCACATTCTTTCTCATGCTACAAAATCCTGTTTACACATAGCATATAAATGATACAAGATTGTAATAAAAACTTGGCGCTAACTTTGTTTTTACTTCTGCAAGATGTCATTCAGCTTCTCATAGCAAACATATGGTAAGTTTAATAGAAACTCAAGGGTATATTATCAGATTTTAATTGCTTTTAATATTATATTTTCTCTTATTTTAGTATTAAGCAACATGCAATATGTTTTCTTGTTAGGATTTTCTTTCAGTTTTCTTATTATGCCATCAGGACAGTCATCTGTTATTCTGCTCTTCTTAAGTGAAGGAAATTCATTTTTGAATTCAGTATTTAGACATATGTAGATAATGTTATCAATAATCATTCAATATCTTCTTACAAAAATGTGTGTAACTTTGTCCATGACTGAGATGGCAGCATTTACAGATGAAGTGCTACTTAGAATAATTAGTGACCATAGACAATATTTACCATGAAAGACAAAGGAACCTGGCACTGCTGACTATACGTTTGGGATGTTTTTGCATCTGTTATGTTATAGACATTAGGATTTGAATAAGCTGAATGTTTCCGGAGAATGACCAGAATATTTGCTTGTGCTGTATTGCCAAGCCTATGTCACGTCTAAAGCTAGTGGAGTTTGGCTTTTTTGGACCAAATGCTTGTATAAAAACTTATAAACAGTAAAATGTCAGTGAGTAGTCAGAAAGCATGGAGTTGCCTTAAATTAGGTAATTTGTATATGTCACATAGACCTCATTCATTGGGCGTTTAAGTTATTATGCAGTAAAGACTGGCTTGATTGGGACTTTTCTTGTTTTTTTTTTTTTTTGTTTTATATTTCTCTAAGTCTTTTGGGTTTCTAATACCATGACAGGAATGAACCCCATTCCTAAGTCAAAGTACAATTAAAGTTCATGAAATTAGTATTGTTTCAATCTTTGATATCAGCCAGAAGTGCTCTTTGTGGCACCCGTAATGTGTCCAGTAATGACCCCTTCTGCAGTTTGTATGGAGTTACATTTATTGATAACATATCTAAATACGATTGTAGGTTCTTTCTTATAAGACCAGTTACTTTTACTTCTATGGGAACTATTTGAATATCTTTCTTCCACATTGCTCTCATTTCTGCCTGCAAATCCTGATATTTTGTGACTTCGTGTCTTTCTGTATTTAAGATACTGGAGTCATTGGGTGTAGCGATTTCAATGATCAATGCTATGTTTGTGTTCTTTTTGTGGACCACTATATCTGTTTTTTGCGCATCTGTCTTTTGAACTGTTGGTAATGGGTGATCCCATGTGATATTATTTTCCATGATGCTTTGTGGCTCATGTTTCAAGTGTTTTTCAGCCACTTCAATACCATAATATTGGCACAATCTCCAGTGCAACAGTTGCAACATTATTATGCCTTTCATGATATAGTCCTTCTGCCATTAGTATGTCACAACCAGCAACAAGACGTGTTAGTGTTTTCAATTCTGTTTTACAAAACCTACATTTCTCTGTTTCTCCCACATGTTCAATGGGCTTTGTAAACCACCGTGTACACAGCCTGCTATCTTGGGCCACAAATATTAACCTTTCATCTCTTGGTTTGAATTTGCCTCTCCTTAACCATTCCTGTGTTTGTTTCTGATTAACATGAGGTTCTTCCAGAAGTTTTCTAAACTTGCAACTATATTTATACATTTTCCACATTTCTTGCTTTCTCATCTGGTCCTTTACTTTATATTCTTTGATTTGTTTTTTGGCGCATTCAGTTGCTGCCTGATTTTTATCTACTTCTGGTTTGATTTTCATTCCTACCTGATGCCGATATGCTTCTGCTAGACTAAGCAGGGAAGTCATCTTAGATTTATTCTCCTCATGTTTCAAAACTTTCACTACATTTGGGTCTTGTGAGGTCAGCAGATATATGTGTAGTCCCATGACTGCAGATCTATACATGTAATCATTTCAAGGCAGCCCATCCCTCCTTTGGAATGGGGAATATATAATCTTGGTATGCACTGATTTTCATAAATCATTTGATGAACATGAAGCATCCTTCTTTTTTTTCCTGTCTTTTCTATCCAACATGTCTTGAGGCCAGTCAAACACTCCAAAACTGTAAGCTAGTACAGAAAGAAAAAATGGGTCTATAGCTTGAATTTTGTTCCTAGATGCTGACGCTGTTTACAGAATTAATTTAAGTGTTCTAAAATACTCATTACTAAGCTTTATTTACATTGTTCATGTTTTATTGTCGATCCTTCATCAATTCCCAAATATTTATACACTCCCTCTTGCTCAAGTTCTTTTGTATCACATTCTTGTCCCAAACTGATGTTTTCTTGGTGCTGCAATTTTCCTGCTTTAAAGGTAGCTTTTGTACTTTTATCAAGGCCAAATGACATTCTTATATCATCTGAAACTGTTGTGACTACTTGCAGTTGTGCTTTCAGTTCCTCATCTGGTGAGCTATACAGTTTTATATCATCGACAAAGAGAATATGAGAAGTCTTTACACTTTGTGGTTTTCTATGAACCAAATTGTAGCCATGGTCTAAGCTGTTAGGTAAACAGTTTAATGGGTTAGGAGCAAGGCAAAATAGCAGCCGTGATATGGAGCCACTCTAGAATATCCCTTTGAATTTTTATCCCTGGAACAATAATTTGTCCTTTATCATAGCTTAATTGCACAGTGGTCTGACACTGTTTCATGGTCACTGTAATGTAATCGATCAGTGTAGGGTGCATCTTATACATTTTAAGCACTCCTTTGTCCATGAATGTGGGATACTATCAAATGCTTTTTTGTAGTCAATCCATGCTATACTTAGATTGCTCCCCTTTTTACAGTCTTCCATTATGACTTCATTTAGCAACAAATGATCCTTTGTTCTACATGACTTTCATTTATTATCCTTTTGATCTATTGCCATGATTGAATTTTCTTCTAAATGACTATAAACTCTGATGGCATCAATTCTGGTGTATAGTTTATATGTGGTCGGAAGGCAAGTATATAATTTTTAGGATAACTTGCAGGTTCACCCTTAAATAGGAGAATTGTTTTTCCTGTTGTTAGCCAGGTTGGTGTCTGTTTGGGGTGGGCATATAAATAGTTCTTACTCATGGCTAAATCTTCGTGCAAAGATGTTAACACTTTTAGCCAGAAGTTATGTACTGCATCTGGGCCTGGGGTTTTCCAATTAGAGGCTTTTCTTAACTTTATTTCAATCTCTCTGGCCTATACTTTATCCCATTTCATATCCAATATCTTTGAACTTTTACTTCCTCTATCCATTTATCTTTTCTTTTTGACCTTTTTACTTGTTGTTTGGTTACATAATTGGGGAGGGTTTGAAGTGACCACTGATTTTATGGACTTCAGGTTTTTTATAATCTGAGTGTTCCAAGTTCCTCCTTAAACTATGCAATTATTCTGTGTTAATGAGTCTATAAAAAGAGACACAAATCTGTCATTTGTTCAAGTATGGTGTTATGGTTTTGTTTCTCTGAATAATTAAATAAAAGCATATAAAAAGTGAAAGGTCAGTGAGTATATTCTCAAAGGGTTCATTTGCATATTTCCTGTAGGTTTTCTCAAGGTAGTTTACTGTAGGGATTATAATTCCATGGTATCTTTTTGTTTCTTTTGTGATTGTGGCTGTTGTGTGTGACCTTTTTACTTGATGATCTCTAACGGTTGATTACTGAATCACTGCTATGCCATGGCACTTTTGGATTTGATGTCCTGGATGTCAATGTTTTGTTGACAACATTCAGAATGTTTGAGAAATGACACACTCTGAAGGGAAGCATGCTCAAGATTATCTGCTATAGCAATTGTTTTATTCTGGCTTTTCCTTACTAAAATATGATATATTTTATGCATTTTCTTCTAATCATCCTTATTTTGTTGTTGCCTGTTTATCTTCTGGATTTAATTTACTTCTTAGAGTTGCTTGAAATCCCTAAGTAAAGTAAAGGTTTGTCACATGAATGACACTAACTATTGCACAAAAAAAGAAAAGAAAATGTTCACTGTCATGTCTGCAATCACATTTATTTATTTAGTAATGTTTATTTTTTCTGTCTTAAAAGGTCTGTGTTTGAATATAACTCACAACATGCATTTTTCTTTGCTTAGTTGCTTTACCTTGTTCTTCAGACGTCTGTTAGATCTTGATCACATTAACGTGTCATGTATTGTATGATGTTATGCTCCTAAGTTACATGCTAGCACACAACACTTTAATGTCATGTATTGTATGATGTTACGCTCCTAAGTTACATGCTAGCACACAACACTTTAACGTCATGTATTGTATGATGTTACGCTCCTAAGTTACATGCTAGCACACAACACTTTAACGTCATGTATTGTATGATGTTACGCTCCTAAGTTACATGCTAGCACACAAGGGTTTGTCTTACTGAGTGCTTTCCTCAGTTCTTTTCCCATATCGACAGCTTTATATTATCTGACTTTAAAAGTAGTCATTTATTTATTTATTTGTTTATTTATTTTTGTCAATGAAGTTATGGTTTTAAACCACTACCTTTAATCAAATGGTCACATGGCTTGTTGATGCTGTGACATTTTAAATTTTGACAACTGCATACGGCTGTGGGATCCAAACCCCACAGTAGAGCCCTTTACAATTCATAAAATAAATCTATTGCAGTGATGAGTCTAGGTCTGCAATATATATGCAAATGCTGTGCCCTAACAATGGCTGCAGTTCACAATTTTGTTGAGGCCATGCAATGTAAAGAAGTGAAAAGTTCATGACATTCTGTATGTGGACTGCTGGTTCCTGCTGCCAGATTAATTTTGGGAATGTTGCCAAAGTAACACTGGGAATACTGTCAGAATACCAGTGGGAAAATAGCCAGAGTAACACTGGGAATGTTTACAGAGTAACAATGGGAATGTTGCCAAAGTAGCACTGGGAATGTTGCCAGAGTAACACTAGGAATGCTTTCAGAGTAACATTGGCAATGTTTTCAGAGTAACATTGGCAATGTTTTCAGAGTAACATTGAGAATACATTCATAGTCACATTGGGAATGGTTTCAGAGTAACAGTGGGAATACTTTTAAAGTTATGTTGGGTATGCTGCATGAACAGTGAAGTTACACATAGTAAAGGATTGCTGTGGAATAACAACATTGTATCCAGTAAGAGCAATGAAGAGAAATGACTGAATTAAATATTAAAAGGTTACAATGTATTAGAAAGCTGGGCATATTTCACAGAATACATACTGATACTAGTTATCCTACAGGACTGGCTTTTATATGTTGTCCTTGGTTCGATTCCTTCAATCACTATTTGCCTTTTGTGTGACTCTGATGAAATCAATTAACCAGCAGTGTTCACAAGTTAACCATGAAAACAGGAGCATGTGCTTATCGGGTTTACTTGGTTAATAAAAAAAAAAAAAATTAAGCGGGTAGTTTCTGAGAGGGCTACCAATGATTAAAAGAAGAGGTAAAAAAATGCTCCTCTTAAAAAATAAGTATGCCATTTAGAAATGATACCAAAAATTGGTAAAAATAATTAATTGGTCACTTACATTGAATTCAAAGCCACTTACAACAAATTCAAGATGATTATTATTGCTTTCTTTAAGGTTAAGGGCTTTTTCTTCATTTAGCTCATCCTATATCTGTATGATTCCTGGCTTATAAAGGGAAAAGGTTCTGCCAAGGTTAACAACATTTAACTGTTATAGTTTGATCATACTACAATAATTCAGCTTCTGGAATTAACACAGTCTTGCTTTCGTAGTTTGCTTTGCTCTGTGCCTGACATGAAGTTAAAGGAGTGTTCAGGCTGAGTTTACCCATGCAAGTTTTGCTTAGTAGGGTTCTTCTAATTGCTACACATATTTATTTTGGAATACAGTCTCTAAACTGATGCTGATGATTTTTACGTCAGACTTTAATTAATTACTGTATTAAGATTTCAAGCGGTAATTTCCTTTTCAAAATCATGTAAGTTTCCAGTGTATGGTAGTTATTGAAATAATCTCTTTCAGAGATACTTTTTAATTGCAAGAAAAGTCCTTTTCTACTATATATTTTGTATCATATAGTTAACGACCAGTGATAGTTTCCATGTTTTTTAAATATTCATTATTTTGACATTAATAATGCCCATTTATCAAATCAGATATATAGTTTGAAAACAAAATAATCTTTGATAATACAGCATATATTAGACAAAAAATCTTGTTTAAAATTAAGAAACATATTTTCACATCCCCTCCCATAACCTGATTCCCTGTTACACAAATTTTATATGTGGTATTCATGTTGACCCACATTGTTACTCAAATTTTGTTAATAAATAGGCCCTTAACCCCCTTTTAGCATTATACACAATCCTTGGGATTCATTAGCAATAATGTAGGTGTGACATTAAGCCAACATGACTGAAGCTCGTTAGTGTGATAAACGGCAATGCTAATCGAATATGCATGCTGGTCATCACACCTACACATTTGCAAGCACATTTCCATGAGCAGCAGTACTTATGCCTTTTAAGCTATTTGCAGGCTAACCTGATATGTGAGCACATACTGTATACCAGAAATATTAAAGGCCAAATGCATACAAGGAATGAAGGAGGGAAAGTGAAATAGGGGTAAACTGAACACAAATAACACTGGTTGTACTGCAGAAGTAATTAAGAGAGGAGAAGAAATGGGAGAAATGTATTCAGATACTGCAGGCAAATGTGGTGAATTGTCAAAGAAATATTTTTAACATAATACTGCCATATTAATGCAATGCTAATTAATCTCAATGGCAATACCTGACATATGCACATAAATAAAAACTGACATATGAACAAAGGCTGTGAAAGGGACATAAGCAAAAGTGTAACAGAAGGGGAGTTAATGTGATATATATGTTAATAAAATGATGAATTGAGATAACAGTTGGCAAGAACAGTAGATACGTTATGGGATATGGCCTGTAGATATTGCATATGACTTGTATATACAGAGAATTTATGTGTGCTATCTGACAGCACTGCTGTGTTCTCCACTTCGGCCATGCTTGTATATACACAGAATTTATGTGTGCTATCTGACAGCACTGCTGTATTCTCCACTTTGGGCATGTAAGCACAAGAAGAAATTAACTTTCCATCTGCTGTGTCATGCACATCAGAAAAGCACATGTTTTTGCCAGTAACTGTTATTGTCACCCATACGACAGGGGTTTACCACCCATAAACATGTAATAGACAAGCATGTGTTGTATAGTCAGGTAAATGCTAAATGGTAATATAATAACACTCAATATACATAATTTACAAATAACACAGATCTCTTGACATTTAATGATTTCAAGTTTTCCATTTGTATATGGCACACGTCATAAATCATTATACTGGCATGCTCAGAAAGAATTATAGGGCAAGGTAATTTAACAACAATTCAACAGCACCAGCATACAAAAAAGTGCCATAACAGAGGCCCAGTATCCCTTTCTGATGACCTGGCAGCATGGCAGACAGTAAGAAACATTGTATGAGCTCTCATTTACCATAAAACTGTGCAGTGTAAAGAAAATAATTGCAGTCATAAAGAAATCTTTGGATGAATACATGCAATACTGATCATAATTATTTCAAAAATAAGTAGGTAAGTAGTGCCTGTAAGTAAGGAATCGCATAATGAACATTCACATCTTACCATACCTGAACACATGCCAGGACAGATGTCAGAGCAGTGCATATCAATAATGGACACCACACAAACACACAAATGTGCATATCAGTTGTGGCATGAAGAATGTCCTTCAAGGGCTTACATCACTTTCCCATTATAAGGGGCATGGATGCTCTATCTTGTAGGACAAGGCCTGAAAAAGGTGGCCTTCTGACTTTGTCATAACCATCTTCTGTGTGCAAACCACTGCTGTCTGACAGATGTTCTAGATTCAACCCTTTGCCTATGATATTAGGCTCTCTACAGACCTCTGTATTGACTGCTTGTGTCATAAGAGCTAGCAATGGAGGCTGTCAAAAGTAACTGAAATCAATGTATGAAGTACAAAAAGGGGCTGTGAATATAATTTGAACAGTGTGATTTAGTCACAGTGCTAAAAAGAAGCTATGCATGTTACTGTCCACACAATGGTGAGCCGTACAATATCACGGCTTCTTTGCCAAGAAAGCTGTTTCCATCATGTAGTACACACACTGTCCCAGATTTGAACCACATTCTGTGTAGGTATGTTATACAAGCCAGTATGTAATGCACATGCCACAGGAACACTCACAACTTGACATGCCCCCAAAAACCATTTCACTGCCATGCAATCACAACATGTGATGGTATATCAGTGTCCAACATAAAAATGGATAAGAACATCTATATACAATGGTGTTGATATAACTTCAGTACATTCATACAATGCTGCCCGTCGCTGCAATTTAACAGCCAGCTATGCAGGTCTACAAACAAATGACATGGAAGAAACACAAGCACCACAGTGGAAGTCTTAACACCAGCGTGACACTCCACCTGTGCTGTGTCATTACATAATATGATTGTGTTGCAAACAATCTCTTTCAGATAAAAAGGGTGGGAGAGGCATCTCTCACTGTAAATGTACACATTATATCTGTAGTGGATGTCATTTATGTATTATAGGCCACATAAAGTTAATAGTCACTGAATGTGGGTTTTGAACTCCTGAGCATTTGACTACAAAGAGTACATGATATTGTAGAGAATGAATGCGCCACAGAAGAAATGCCACTACAAATATGAGATTTGTTCTATTTCAAGACATTACATCATGTTATTGCTGCAAAGGATAGGTACGTCTGTCATTAATGCAGTAAGACAACAACGTACAGAATATTGTCTTATTTCTCCATGCCAGAGGAGGTTCTCCATGCCAGAGGAGGACACTTGCTACAACTGTTGTTTAACCAACTGTATATGACAGTAACCACAATCAGACTGTTTAAGCAAGGATGAACTCGAATCATCTAATTACACAATCTATACAGCACATTATCAGCTAATGCACAGAAGAATTCCAAGTATGAGTGAGGCATACAGCATCTATGAAGGGATGACATCATCAGTGTATTGCCAAGATTGATGTGCTTGTTAAAATTACTTTTACAGCCATGTGGGGTGCAAATGTTGTGACTACATATGTGTGTAAAGCAATCATGAATATGTTTACAGTCCCACACACACTCTTAGAAGGTAATCACTGCTCCATAGTGTGAGAGTGCACTTTAGAAAGAATGACATCATCACTGTGCTGCAGAGAAGATGTTGTGTAAGGTAGGAGAAGGGGATGTTGGACTCATCTAGCAGTTTGAAACATTTCTCCACAGTGGAAGCTGACTGAGCACAGGTATATTTGAGAACAAGCTCACCTGATTATATACTTAACCCATCTCTCACACACACACACACACACACACACACACACACACACACACACACACACACATGCACACACGCACACATGCACACACACACGCACATGCGCGCACACACACACACACACACACACACACGCACACACACACATTTTCCACATGGAGCATTGAACCCCCTACCTATTTAGGTTAGAAGAACTCAAGAGTTCAGTATTATTTACACCTGCCAGAAGAGAAGTCTGACTCTTAGGGGAGAGAGTGCACTTTTGACAAGGTGTCCTCATCATTGTGCAGAGAGGATGCTTCTGTTAAAAGTTGGATAAAAGAGTCGAGTGCTCAGTTAAATGCATTTGCCTCACACACCAAGTTTTACTTATCTGTCACTAGACTAAAACCCTGCCCAGACACATGCACAAGTTTCCCATGTTAAGCATCAAAATACTTTCCTATCTACTTACACAATACAGAGAATAACATATTATTTTTAAGCACAGCAGGAGAAGTCTAATTCTTAAGGAGAGACAATGCAGTTTTGACAGAATGACCTCATCATTGTTGTTGCAAAGAGAATGTTTATTTTAAAAGTGGGATAAGGGAGCTGTTTACCATGTTAAATGCATTCTACTCAGTGGAGGTGGAGACAGCAGTAAGTGTTACTTACCTATCACTATACCTCCCACCCTAGACAAACATACAAAAAAGTCTCCCATGGTGGGAATTGAACCTCAGCCTGTCTTGTTACACAATTTAGAGAACACGGCAAGTGCCACAGAAGTCTGAATTTAGAGATGTGGAAAAGCATGGTTGTAACTGATAAAAATTAACTGTTTGGAGCAGATGGTGCTGTGCATCATAAGTTTTGAAACAAATGCATATGTGTGCACAGGGCAATGTAACTGCACTGTGATTGTCTGATGTAATGACATACTGCTCTACTAAGATTTATATACTGATCTCCATGTACATTTCATTACTGTGAGGGACATGTACATAGTTGTAAAACAGTGGATTATCACTCAAACATTCCTGCCACTTTATTCTGGGAAGAATGCACACTTGTCTTGTCTCATGATTGCACAATGTGCATTGTCAATACAAACATACTCTTCCTACATAGGACAGTGCACTGCAGAATAACACAGATGGAGTATGTATTAATTGGTTAACCAACATTGTAACACAGTTGCTTGTGTAACCATTGGAGAGCAGATATACATTAACAGACTGAATGAACTGAGTCAACATCACTCTGAAATCAAGATATGTTGAAATTCAGTACAGACATACAAACACACAAGGCTTTGCCATAAGTGCTGTACCTCCATTTATGAACAGAACACACTCAAGAACCTAAGCAAGTAATGTACAAACTTTAAAATCACAAAAAAATGGCTGCAGTGCATGAATGACAAAGTACAGTTGTGTACACCTACCATAAATGTAGATGTTCGAGTGCCTTCACTGTTGCAGTCATGACTGTAGGGTTCTCCCCTGCTGGCAGGCAGCCCTCGGTCGGCCAGAATCCCAAAGTCTGGGTCCGGCGTCGGCTGTTCAACCATGCTCCCTGACGTCAGAGCACCAGGAGTACAAAGCTGACAGCCGACGCCATCTTCTCCAGTTTTTCTTGCCCCAGATGTCAGGAGTCCCAAAATGATAAAGGTCCCATACCCTTTGCAAATACACCTCAGAAGAATGGTGAAAAAAAGGAACCATAAAAAAGTAAAAATAAGAGGGGACAGGTGGGAGGGAAACCCAGACTGCAACAGTGAAGACACTCGAACATCTACATTTATGGTAGGTGTACACAGCTGTACTATGTTCATCGTGTTTCACTGTTGCAGTCATGACTGTAGGGTAGAATCCCAAAGCTGAAAGAAAGGGAGGTGGTCATAAAGAAGAAGGGGCGGCTAAACGGCCCTGCAAGACTGCAGAGGCAAAGCCTGCCCTAGACCTAGAGTAGAGAGGTAGATTGTAGTGCTTAGAAAAAGTATGCACTGAACTCCAAGTTGCAGCTTCCAAAATGTCTTTGGTAGGAACTCCCCTGAGGAAGGCCGCAGAAGTGGCAGCAGCTCTGGTGGAATGAGTCCATATACTCCCTGGGATTTGCTTTCCATGGTGAGAATAACAAAATCTGATTCCATGAGCAATCCATTTAGAAATGGTCTGTTTTGAAATGGCTTTACCTTGGGAACTTGAAGCATAAGAAACAAACAATTGTTCTGATTTTCTGATGTCCTTGGTTCTGTCCAGGTAAAAACGTAATTGTCTGTGTACATCCAAGGAATGTAAGATCCTTTCCCCTTTATTTTGAGGAGTGGGGAAAAAAGTTGGCAAGTGGATAGTTTGATTTAAAGCCACTTTGGAAACCACCTTAGGCATGAAGGTAGGATTAGTCCTCAAAGACACCCTATCTTGATGAAAAATAATATATGGTTCCACAGCCATAAGAGCTTGTAACTCTGAAACTCTCCTGGCAGAGGTTAGGGCTAACAGGATAGCTGTCTTCCAAGATAAAAACTTGATGTCAGAAGAGGCAGCAGGCTCAAAAGGAGGCAAGGTTAGTTTTTCCAAAACATAGTTGAGATCCCAAGCAGGAATGGGAGGAGATCTAGGAGGTCTTAACTTCTTAGCTCTTCTGAGAAACTGTCTCATGAGCTGGTGGGAAAAGATTGGAGGGTCTGTATTATAATGAGCCAAAATAGCAGAGGCATGTATCTTAATAGAAGAGAAAGAGAGACCCTTATGTAAGAGATCTGTCAAGTAAAGTAAAATTGAAGAAATGTTCAGAAGAAGAGGATCAGAATCCTGAGCCTGCATCCAGGAACAAAATCTTTTCCATTTTCCTGCATAAGATTTTCTAGTACTAGGACATCTGGCTTCTAAAATGACATCCATAACCTGCTTGGGTAGGAAAGAAGAAATCAAAGGCCCTGGAATAACCAGGCCGCCAGGCTGAGAGTGCTGACATGAGAGTGTAGAACCTGACCCTGATGTTGGGACAGAAGGTTCGGAGACTGAGGTAAAATCCAAGGGGGCTCCAGACATAGGTTTTTTAGAGTTGGGTACCAAAACTGCCGAGGCCAATTTGGGGCCAGCAAGATTATCATCTTGGGCTTGTCCTGTGTTATCTTTAATAATACACGTGGAAGAAGAGGAAGAGGCGGAAAGGCATATCCCGAGAGGTTCCTCCAACTGAATGATAAGGCATCCACTTTCCAAGCTTCTTTGTGGTAAGTCCTGGTGCAAAAATTCTGTAGTTGATGATTGAGATGGGATGCAAAGAGGTCTATATGAGGACATCCCCAGACTGCTGTTATCATCCTGAATATTTTGGTGTCTAGCATCCACTCATGTGGATCCGAAAGGTTTCTGCTCAGACTGTCTGCCAGGAAGTTTTGCTTCCCTGGCAGAAACTGAGCTTGAAGGTCCAGATTGCAAGCTAGAGCTGTGTTCCATAGATCCATGGCTAGTCTGCAAAGGGGTTAGGAATGAGATCCTCCCTGCTTGTTTATGTACCACATAACTGTGGTGTTGTCTGTCCGTATTAGTAGTTGTCCTGGTTGTAGAAGATTCCTGAAGGCCATTAGGGCTTTCTGAACGGCTAACATTTCCTTTAAATTGATTTGCAGGTGCTTCTGATCCTTTGTCCAAAGGCCCTGCAGACAGTTGCCCCGAAAATGGGCTCCCCAAGCATAATCTGACGTGTCTGTGGTTAGAGTCTGAGTGGCAGGAAGCAGACAGAAGAGTTTCCCTTTGTTTAGAGTACACGCCCTGGACCACCAAAGGAATTCCTTTTGAAGGCAAGGCAGGACGGAGATCAGTATGTCTAAACTGTGGCAATGCTGAGACCATACACTTTTTAGGTACCACTGTATTTTCCTCATGGGTAGTCTTGCATATGATATGAGAAGGATGCAGGAAGCCATGTAGCCCAAAGCCTGCAGGAATTTCCTTGCAGATAGTTGAGTTAAAGTTGCCAAGGTTTTGAAAGTTGAAGCCAGCTGTAATCGTTTTTCGGAAGTCAGAAATGCCATCTGGGTTGTGGTGTTTAGACGAGCACCCAGAAAAGTTATCTGCTGTGAGGGTGTCAAATTTGACTTTTTTAGGTTTACAGAAAAACCCAGGAACTTGAGGAGGTTTTGTACAAACTCTAGATGCTGGAGTAAGACGTCCTTGCTGTCTGCCTGAATTAGACAGTCATCCAGATAAGGGTAAATTTGAATCCCCTTGAGTCTGCAGTAAGCTACTACTGGAGCCAGGCATTTGGTGAAGACCCTGGGCGCAGTAGACAATCCAAAGGGCAGCGTAGAGAATTAAAAGTGCCTCAATCCAGCCTTGAACCTGAGGTATTTTCTGCGTTCCTGCCTGATGGGAATGTGTAAATATGCCTCCTTTAAATCCAAAGTTACCATCCATGCATCTTTGGATAGCATTGGAAGTAGCTGCTGTAGAGTAAGCATCTTGAATTTTGGAATTTCTAGAAAGGTGTTCAAGACTGACAGATCCAGAATGGGTCTCCATGAGTTTTGCTTCCTGGGAACTAGAAAGAGCCTTGAGTAAAAACCTTGTCCCATCTCTGAAAGTGGAACCAGTTATATGGCTTTCATAGCCAAAAGTGCTTCCACCTGGTTTAAGGCCTCTGTCCATTGATGTTTTGGAAGGTCTGGCCATCCGCCTGGTCTTGGCAGGGTATGAAAATGGAATTTGTAACCTCTTAAAACCACATCCAGAACCCACTTGTCTTGGGTTATATGAGTCCAATTTTGATAAAAAAAGAGAGTTTTCCTCCAAGGGGGGCTTCCAGGCAAGAAGATCCTGCAGCCCAACAGAGGGAGTCATGGAGTTTGTTTCCTATGAGTTTGTGACCTATCCTCTTCTCCCCTAGGGGTGGAAGCAGTCCACTGTCTTGGTCTATAAGAAGCTTGTGTTTGAGGCCTTCCTCTGGAGCGTCTATATCTACCCCTCTGAGGCCTGTCTGAAGTGGGAAAGGACCAATTTTTAGAAGGCCAATTCCTGCTAAATCTTGGTGGCTGCACTTGTAAGAAATCTTTAACTGTTTGCATGGATTTCACCTTATCCTCCATCTTTTTTATCACCTCTTCAGCTTTTGATCCAAACAAAACATTATGCTGAACAGGAGCATCCAATAATTTAGCTTTTACTTGTTCTGGCAAATTTTGTTCCTTTAGCCATGCATGCCTTCTAATGACTGTACCAGAGGCAGCAGCCCTACAAGAAGCCTCCAAGGCATCAAATCCACAGTGTAAGCCATGCTTTCCAACTTGTTCAGTGGCATGCAGTAAGTCATGTAATTCCTTATCATCTGCACAGGCAGAAATGGAAGTACGCTTTTGTTTTAAAACAGACAAGAGAAATTGCTGGTATTTTAGCATATGAAACTGACAGTTTAAAGCCCTAATGGATAAAGTAGCAGAAGTGTACACCTTTTTTGCCCCATCTTTCTAAAGATCTAGAATCCTTTTCAGTGGGAATTGGTTTTTTGGCAGAAGTGGCTTTAACTCCCTTAGGGCCCTGAGAAATGGTTTCAAAGTCAGCAGAAGGGTTCTTGTATAAAAACTGGTGGGAATCAGGAACCCTGTAATATCTATCAGGCTTAACAGGAGCAGGAGGAAAAGAGTCAGGGGTTAAGTTAGCCTCCGAAAAGGCATCTTCCACAATATCCAAAACAGGAGGAATAGCCAGGGGTCTATGTTGGGGAAGAAGAAGTAAATCCCTTAGTCTTTTCTTGGATTCCGAATACTCTTGTCCTTCCCAGTGGAAATGTTCCCTCATTTCATGCAAAGTTTCCCCAAAAGAGAAATCCTCAGGGGGAGAAGCTGAAGGAATGGATTCCTCAGCATCAGAATCCTCATAAGGAGGGAAAGAATATTCCCGGTCAGAAGAAGAAACTGAAGAAACAGAAGCCTGATCAGAGGAATCATAATAAACATCCTGCCTTGGCCTTTTATCTGGAGGGGGCTGTGAACCCCTAATCATAGTAAGTAAATCCTCCTCCATCTTGAGTAACTGTTTCTGTGACTTGGGAGCCAGTTCAGAAGAGGCCTGTGTTGCAGTCTTTGGTTTTGAAGGTGTCTTTGCCTTTGTCTTTGGCTGTGCCTTTATAAAAGCTGAGTAGGCCTGAAAACCCCTTCGGAAGCCGGTACCTGCACAGCGGCTCCAGACCCATCCGAAGGAGCATTGTCCGAAGGTCCTGCCATTGAAATATTTAAAGGCCTGGTTGGCTCCTCATGAGAGTCCGTTTCAGCCATCGGTTCTGAAATGGCTGACGACAGGGGCTGCAAAAGTGCCTCACTGATGACGGCCGAACCTGAAGCTGGCTCCGCTTGTGCGCTATCATCAGATTTGGACCTCGGAGGCCTGTCTTTATCCTTGCGACGTTTGTGAACTCCGGTAGCGGGAACCGTATCCGACGACATTTTGTAGTTAAAGCGCCTACCGAAGTAATGAAAAGCAAAATCGTACCTGCGTTTAATTGTACGTTGATTGAATCTAGCACAAAACCGACAACTAGCTACTTCGTGATCAGGGCCTAAGCAAGGAATACAGTAAGAATGAAAATCCTTATGAGGTATTTGCTTCCCACATGAAATACAATTATTAACTTTTTCTGACATCGTAGTGGAGCAAGAAAAAAGTTTCCCCAACGGGGTACTTAGCTTTGAGTGGAGAATAAAGTCTTCAGACTGAAGTTTTATCAGGAAAAAAAAAAAAATTGTCAGGAGTCAGCCGACCGGCACTTGCGAACTGCTATCACCGCACGGCAAGAAAGACTGGAGAAGATGGCGTCGGCTGTCAGCTTTGTACCCTGGCACTCTGACGTCAGGGAGCATGGTTGATCAGCCGACGCCGGACCCAGACTTTGGGATTCTGGCCGACCGAGGGCTGCCTGCCGGCAGGGGAGAACCCTACAGTCATGACTGCAACAGTGAAACACGATGAACATCTACCTGAATGAGACCAGGAAATTCTTTCTTCAAAATGTTAAGCTTTTTCATTCCTATTGTTGGAACTTCACCAGAACATTAACAATCCTTTAAAAAAAGCACATTTAAATATATTACTCAAAACCACATGTTAAAACCAAACCAATCAAAGAACCTAAACAATTAAAAATTAAGCATCACAATTAAAACAACTGAATCAAACTCCATAATATCTTAATTTCAATGCAGAATTAATAGAACAAGTTTCATTTAACCCCAAGAAATTGGTCACCTCTAGCCTCAGCTGCCACCCCAGCTCACACTTTTCCAAATGTTCTTCAGTAATTAAACCCAGTGGGTCACACACAACTTGTTCTATTACTTCTTCTTCTTTTGACTTTTTCCTGGTTAGGGGTCACCACAGTGGATCACCTGTCCACTCATGATTGGCAGTGGAGTTTTACAGTGTCAAGTTGCCAGCCCAGCGCCCAACCTTCCACAGAAGGCACACACATGCACACACTCACATCTAGGGCCAATTTAGAGTGTCCAATCCATCTACTGCATGTCTTTGGGATGAAACCGGAGCACCCGGAGGAAACCCACGCGACCACAGGGAGGACATGCAGACTCCGCACAGAAGGCACCCCAGCCGAGGATCGAACCAGAGAACCTCTTGCTGTGAGGTGGCAATGCTAACCACTGCACCACTGTGGTGGCTCACAACTTGTTCTGTTACTAAAAACCCAAAATAATGCTCATTCTCTTTTTCAATATGTTTATATAGTGCATTAGTAACTTTACTCTTATAATATTCAAATACATGTTCACAACATTGAACTATCATTCTTGAATTACAGGAAAATTGACCATTTATTTTAAAAATGTTGCCTCTAACTTGAGAGCTATCTTTTACCAAAATGTAAGAACACTAGGGGCAAGAGCTACACTTATACATATCCGTAATACCCTTGTGTCTACTTTTTCTTGAGAAAAACAAATTTCCTTTTTCCAAATACTTCTTAAATGACGTAAACTACACAAGCTTTTCTCCTAATTTTTCCAATAAACTCCTATCTTCCAAAAAAGAGCCCACTTTTTATACAAAACATCCATAATTGCCTTACTATCTAGTGTAGATGTGGTAGTAACAATCATATCTAAATTGTGGGGTTACCGAATTTGTATAACCAATATTTTTATTGCTATTTGAAATAATAAGCGGTATATAAAACCATTTCCTTCACTTAGTTAGCACTTCATCCCTTATTTCAGCTATAAACTCAGCCAGATAACCCCTTTCACAAAACATCTAGGATAGAATATCACATTCCTTGTAAAACTCTTTCAAGTCACATATCATTCTTGCTAGCCAAACTTGTTGCCCTTTATCAGCACCTTTCTTTTGATGTTGGAGGTGGCAACTGTTGTAATTCAAAAATGAATTCAAGAAGGCTGTTTTTTTATATATACTTGACCATGAATTTTGATCCACATAATCCTTCCTCAACGCAATTGCTAAGTAAATATTTTTATCTTTGCTATAATTATGAGTAAACTTCACAAATCCACCTGTATTAATATACTTAATAAATTAATTTGACCTAGTATATGTATCAGTCCATAAAATAAAGATGTCATCTCAAAATCTAGTATATAAGGACCAAGTGTCTTTAAACTCACTATTCATCACATACTCATTTTCCCAATGGGCCATTAGAAAGTTTCCAAAAAAGGGGGCACACGCTTCTCTCATCACCACTCCAGTTTTTGTCCAAATAATTGTCCCTCAAAATATATAAAATATTTTTTTAATACTAACACCATTAATGCCATAATAGCATTAATTTTCTCAGAGGCCAATGTATTACAAATGTAAAATACATTCCTCAAACTACTGAATCCCAATTTCATGAGGAATGACATATTTTGCCATAAGTGGTGTTCCTCCATTTGTCCTTAGTTGGTGCTGAGCACCAGACATTGCACAAATATACAGGAGAAAGACTAATGATGCAGAAGAGAGAAGATACATATACAGGGGTTGAGGGAGGGAGGAACAAAGTAGTTTATGACATAAACAGGATAATGTTGTCTCATATCAGTATTGAGGCAACAGCAGCACATAAAATAGTGTATTAAAAACAGTCAGTAACACTTAACTAATGCCTGGATTAGAACTCTTCAAAGTAGTCTCTCTCTCTCTCTCTCTCTCTCTATATATATATATATATATATATAGTGTGTGTGTGTGTGTGTGTGTGTGTGTGTGTGTGAGCATTTTCTAATCACACCAAAAAATAATTCGACCTTCACATCATTTAGACAAATAAAGGAGAGTGGAAACTTACTGAAGTCGCAGGTGTGAACAGAGAGAGATACAGACACATGGAGAACAGAACAGCAACAGTATGTCTTGTGGTACATGTGAGACCACCAGTATTGTGTGTTACTCTTACTTATTATCTCTTTATTACTCTGTCATGCACTATACAATAAAATGCAACACACAGAGCAAGA
Organism: Protopterus annectens; assembly: GCF_019279795.1. NCBI lineage: Eukaryota > Metazoa > Chordata > Ceratodontiformes > Protopteridae > Protopterus > Protopterus annectens. Next base: position 1,509,476,434 of record NC_056745.1, read on the forward strand.
AGGGGGAAAGTACAACCAACAATTAAGACATAAGGGGGTTACTAAGTCTCCCTTTAGGGGTTGCAATGCTTTTACAAATGATGTCTTGCTGCACTGTTGAAATGGAATGTTGATAATATGTTGTAAATAGAGATAATACAGACATTTGATGTTAACTATATGATAGGGATACTAACTGTCATGACATAATAACTTAACCTAAAGTTGTAATCAAACTAATGACACTATATACATCAGTCTACAAACTGAGAATTATCTCAACACACTACATAAGAACTTCCAGTGATCTAGGAACTGTTACAGTAACTGTTTCATGTTACTGCCTTTAGTCTGCTTTTATAGGTTCATAGGTGTTTACTAGGCTAACAACCACAAGGGCCTTTTTAAGCCTTGCAATGCATACCAAACCTCTAACAAGTTCTGATACCATTGATAAGTGAAAGCATGGCTCTGGAAGATGAACCATTTACAGGTTACCTGTGTCCATTAGAGACATAGGTCCCAAAACAGGGATGAATTTTCAATTTCCCATCCAATTCTCCAAGTTGCACTTGAATTGGATTAGGGAGGGACTCTGCTTCACATGGATGGTGGGCCTGTTCCAAAGAAGGGGTAGTCTCTGGGATACATACCTGTCTCTCCAGCAGGTCCTATTTATATCACAGGCAAGGTTTAAGTCTTTAGAATGAGTAATTCTGGTACTGTTTGATTTGTGGATGTGTAGGAGGTCCATCAGAGTGGGGTCTGACAATGCCCTGTATGCCAGGCATAGCTCTCCCCTCAAAAGCCTGTAGGAGACAGAATACAGGGATAGGGCCTTGAAGCATTCTGCATAAGACGTATTCTTTAGTGAGAAACCTCTGTGGACATTCCAGTTGCAGGATATGCCTGTTTAGGTACATACCAAAGGGGGCATTGTACTCAATGATAGGTCTGATGAATGCCAAATACAGTGAAACAATGACTTCCTTGGACTTAGATGCCATACATTTGTTTATAAGTTGTGCGACATAGAATAATTTCCTCACCACTGTAGACACATGATGATCAAAGGCTAGTTTACTATCCATGTGTGTTCCTAAGTCCCTGACTGCTAAGTCAACTGTAAGGGGTGTGTTGCCAATATGATAGTTTTCAGGGATGGATGACTTCCCGAAGGATACTGTTATGCATTTCTTGTCATTTAGTTTTAGTCCATGACTCTGACATCAGTTGTTTGTCTGTGTCAGCCCCTCCTGGAGAAAGTTTGTGTCAATGTGAGATTCAATGACAGCTCCTAATTTGCAATCATCTGCAAATTTAGTCAGCCAGAGACCAGTGACATTGGCCTTGACTTTTGAGAAGTAAATGCCAAAAAGGAGCGGCCCAAGGACTGATCCCTGAAGGACTCCACTTGTGACTGGCCTCTTTGTAGAGGTGAACTCCCCAATTCTAACTTCCTGGGTCCTGTCTGTGAGCCACTTGGCTATCCACTTGCTAACATATGGGTTTGTACCAAACCTCTTGAGTTTGTCAACAATACCCGCATGGGGTATTGTGTCAAATGTCTTGGCCAGGTTAAAGTAGGCAGTGTGAATGATTTTGCCCTCATCCATTGCTTTGACCTTCTCAAAGAAGTCCACCAGGCTGAGTATGCATGATCTGCCCTTTACGAAACCAAACTGGATTGCGTCTAGTGTCTGGAGATTTACTATATCTCTGTTGATCATCTCCATGATAATTCTTTCCATGGCTTTACATATAAGACTAGTGAGACTTATGGGTCTGTAGTTACCAGGGTCTGTAGATGTCCCTCCTTTGTGCAGAGGGATGACTGTTGCCTTTCCCCATTCATGAGGCATGAAGCCTGTTTAGAGGCTACAGTTATATAGTAATTCCAGAGCCCCTGATAGGTCATGTTTCATGTTATTAAAAAGGCATCCTGGGATATTGTCTGGGCCCATTGATGCAGTGTTCTTGGTGTTAGATAGAGCATTAAGGACCTGTTTCCTAGTGATAGTAAGGAGAGTTATATTTGATGATATCTCATAAGGGAAGGTTGAGGAGGAGAGAGGAGTCAAGTTGGAGCTGAATTTATCAGCCAGGAAGTTTGCTATATCTTCTGGCTCAGTATAGGTGGCTCCATGTACAATGAGCTCTGCACACAATTGTGTATTGCCTTTGAGGTTGCGGACATAGCTAAAGATTCCCTTGTGGTTGTCCTTGGCCTGAGAGGCCAAACTTATCTCAAATTTGGCTTTGGTGGACTTTATTTGTCCTCTGAGTTGTTTGTTTAGTTTAATTAGAGTGCTTGTATGCTGCTGGATGCTACACCTCCTAATTTTTGCCATGATTTTCTTCTGCCTGTTATACATCTGACTGATTTTGTGATTCCACCAGCTCTGTCCTTCTTCCTGGTGGGTACAGCTGCCTCTATACAGCTATTAATATGCTTGTACAGGGTTTCTATGTACAGTTCTGCATAGGCAGAAGTGTTCTCAGGATTTATAGGGGCTTGAAATATTGCCAGGTTCTCACTTAATAGCAAGAGGTTAGCCTTAGAATAGTTCCTGAATATTCACGATTTAGCTGGGGGTCCAGGTTTTATTTTTGCTACAAAGGATACCGTGTGGTCTGACCTTACCAGGGAAGGCATTACAGTAGGGGGTGTGCAGCACTCTCTCATATCATTGAGGACCAGATCCAGTATGGTTGCTCACCTGGTTGGTGTGTTGACTATCTGGTCCAGGGAGTTTGTGTTTACAAAATCCAGGAATCTCTGTGCATGTACATTTGATGTTGTATAGGATTCCCAGTTAATAGTGGGGTAATTAATGTCACCCATGAATATGGTATTGGATTGGATGCATAGTGTTTCTAATAAGTTTAAATACATGGTATGGGTTTCCTGGGTCATAGAGGGGGACCTATAGCTTGCAAGGAAGTGGTATTTGATTTTATCTATGGTGATTTGAACATGGAGCATCGCAAGTGCATTATTCTCTTTGACCAGCCTTGAAGTATATTTATTTTTGATGTGAATACAGACACCTCCACCTTTAGTCCTTGCATGTAAAGTAGCTGGTCTAAAAGTGTTGAATGTATTATAACCCTGCACTGTTGGTGCACTGTCTGCTGCTTTAAATCATGTATCTGAGACCACACAGACATAAGCATTCTCTAGGGCAAAGAGAGCTTCCAGGGAGTGGAGTTTTTTGTTTAGGATCCTAGCACTGAGCAGTAATACCTTTAGATTTTCTTGGTTTTCATTTGCTATGTCGGAAGTACTTTCAGTTTGGCATTGCCTAAAAAAAGGCACTATGGGGGAAGACAATGTTTTAGTTAATATTTGAAAGCCTAGAGGGGAGAGGTGCAGACTATCACTTGACAAAGCAGCGTGGTCTATTGACCATCTCCTTCTATGCTGACAAATATTGCACTCCATTAGTATGACACCAGAAACTAAGCCAATTATTAAAGTCAGTCATCTTTTGTTCGTATTGTAGCACTATCCTTGGAGAAGTTAAAATGCTGCTCAATGCTAGGCTCATAGCAGCCTGAGTCACATATTCCAAAAGCTCTATGATGTCTCTCTTCATATAATCTAGGGAGGTACATCTCAGGTCATTTACTGCCACATGGACTATGACTGAGTCATATTGGTAATTGTGATCCAGTGACTTGAGTGCATGTGTAATATGCTGCATTCTAGCCCCTGATAAGCAACTGACTGTAACTTTCTCCTTACTCAGCCTGGTGAGAGGGACATCAATGTGTCTCATAATGGAGTCTCCAATGACTACAATGTTGGATTGTGTGGCAACTTGCCTTATGAGTTTAGAGGTAGAGGTTCCATGAGATGTAGCTCTGTGTGTTGATGTGGGTGTTATTTTGAAAGAGTGCATTTGGGGCTACTGAGGGTATTTCTTATGTGCACTTTGTCTAGGAGGTCTTTGTGGTTTAGGAATGTCACACGTAAGTGCCTCAGTATATGTGGGTCTATATGTCTGCTTTGAATTGTGCATGATGGGTGCAGCATGTGTACTACTGACAACATTATTGACATTAGGAGTAGTTTTATGAAAGAGCTTTGCCTACAGTGACATTGTGTAAATACATCTCTCACATACCGTATCAGTTTCTTTGAGAATTAACTGGTTGTGGGTAAATATGATGCAATTTCTACATTGCCTCAGGGTGTCCATATCCACCAAGCTGGTAACAGAAACAGTAGGTTTATAGGTTCATAGGTGTGTACTAGGCTAATGGCCCTGAAGCCTTTACAATCCTAGCCCCATAGGATTACCCTGGCATTGTGCCACACGACGTTAGTTCCCAGTGCCTCTGTTGAGTAGAGCCACTGGAATGATCCCCAGGGTTAATTTTCTATTTCCCATCCACTCATCAAAATTTCTCTTGAAGAGGGCCAGTGAGGTGGTCTACTTGATATGTATGGGAAGTCTATTCCATAGCATGGGCAGCCTCTAGGTTATAAACCTGTCCCTCCAGTATGTTCAATTAATTGTGGTAATGAGGTTGAGGTCTCTGGAGCGTGTAGTGTGGAGGGATTGGGATTTCTTTAGATGTAGCATTTCTAACAGAGCTGGGTTAGACATGGCTTTGTAAGTCAAGCAGAGATCGAGTCTAAGTAGGAAATTTCATATCTGTATTCCCACAGTGCAGTAGATTTAAGTACATTTGCACAATTGTAACCAAACTACTGAAGCTGAAATTAAAATCTTCAGCTTTTACCATAGGAAGTTAAACAGCATTCACCATCACTCAGCACTGGTGTGCCATGACAACCTCCTCATACATACTGTGGACAAAAAATGAAGGCTTTTCCACAGGCCATTTCTGGCCATGTGTTTTGAATGTGATTCAATTTTTTTGATGGGATTAAATGTGTGAAAAAAGAGTTGATAGGACAGTGGTGAAAATATGGGTGGCAAACAGAGGTTAGGGCATGGGGAAACAATACAGGCATTTGCAGGAGATTGGTGGCAGAGCACCAGAGATATCCACTTCTTCACAACATAAATGTAGAATAGTACGAAGAATTTCATGTCTTTGGAGAGTGTCTACAACAGGGATGGCTGGCAAGAGCAGAATAATGTTATATAGCCAGCTGGACCAAATCAAGTTTGCCAGGGTGACACGTAGGTGAAATGGAAAGCTAAGTATGGGATTTAAGTTTTTTGTGGAACAGGTTCTCATTTTTCTGTATTTTTCACAAGAGAGACGAATGCTGAGGAAGGGGTTCAGGAATATCACGGTCAGATTGGTAGGGCAGGTTAGGAAGCAGGTACAGACATACAGGACATATAAGACAGACAGGGATCATGATGTAGACAAAAAGTTGAGGACTCAATATTGAGGATAGATAGGGGACATCAGAGGTGCACTCATGTCCAGCTTGACAACAGTGAGAATCTAGTCCTCAGCCTCAGAACTACCATCACTGTCTTCTATGCCAGTTTCCTGGTCAGTGTGGAAATGGAATTGATTTAGTAATGTGACACAGGACCTTTTCAACCCTTCTGATTTGGGCACCAAGTCCCCGCTTAATTATATATTCTCCAGCAGCCATATCTGTTCTTGCTAAGTGACAAAACTGCCACCTCCCCTCATACTGTTCCTGAAGGCAGAGCTACCTGATGCAGGTGGAGCAGGTAGGGCAGGGGTTATGAAGACAATGATAACAGGTTGTGAACCTGAAGTGCTGGGTATCTGGGCTGCCATCTGTGGAGGTACGGTGGGCTGATCCACAGTGGTCAGTCTACTTCTGTGTGCTGTTGGTCATATTGTTTGCAGTAACAATGTATGCAACCAGCAGAAATCTAAGAAATTATATATAAAAAAGAGATAAACAGAGAGAGAGAGTGTGTGAGAGAGAGAGAGAGAGATGAGAGGGGGTGCAAAAATAGAATATTAGAACCATGGCATGTCACATTATTTTATTTTTCAATACATAAACAAATATGATAAATGACTATTGTACATCTTTGCTACATCCAGACATGATGGGAAGGCATTAATGTGTCATAAAATAAACAAATCTCACTACTAGGATTTAAGAAAGAGCAGCCTTTATTTTATATGCCATACAGGATATATGCATTCTTGTGTAATAGTAGCACTTACCATAACTGAATTGTTCCTAACATTCATTATTGCTGTTAATATTTTAGAAACACTATCCTGTAATAAACCCTTATTGCTCATTTTGAGTATTGAACCCACACACAGTTAAGCTGGTGTTCTCATTGCTTAATGCAAGGCAGCAAGAGTAATTGGAGAGGACATGCATGGTTGATATCAAGGCTGAAATAAACCTGCTCAAGATGTTAGGGAGTAAGGGACTGAAAACACTTATCTGGCTTGCATTTAGACCTGAGACATACTTACCCAGTGCACCTGTGCAGCTATTCTCTCATGGTGTACCACCCAGTTTGCTGCTATCCTCTCTGCAGCTGTACAGTACACTAAAAGAAAACAACACATATGAAAGCACAAGGAATAACTGTCTTGGCTGCCTAATGCATGTTATATCATTGACTGTTGATGAGTCGGTATACTTATACAACTGAGGGGTGCTTAGAGCCTTAAATTCATCCTCCCATTGGCTTGGCAGATCCTGCTTGTACCTTTTCAGGTTACTGTAGTGGTGATGGCATTGTTGGAGACCTGCTGTACTCCAAATTTGTTGCTAAACTTTGGAATAGTATCCCCACCCAAAAGAAACTCTCTGACAAACAATAGTTTTAAACCACTGCTTAAACATCTTAACCAATCCTGGTCCTGCACATGCTCATCACAAGGTTAAGACTTTGTGCTCATTGCACGATACTCTCCAAATACTCTTCTTAAACAGAATGCTCTCAAAACCTCACTGAAATGACAAAACAATTTTTATACATAACTGCTGCCTATACAGTCCATTAAGTTTTGCCTGGGCATTCTCTTTAGTGACTTCCACCTGTGCATAATCTTAGAATGTATAAATTTAACTACTGTTTACATATAAATGTAAATAAAAATGTAACTACTCTGTGTTTAACTGGAACTTAGTATAATGCAATGCAAGCAAATGGAGCTTTTCTTCCTGGCTCTTCACTGAAAATAGGTATTACCCAGATGGACTTTTCCTGGTAAACAAAGGCAAATAAATAAATAATAAAATAAATCCCCAGTACATATGGCATGCCCACTGCACTGGAGAGAGCCTCGGCCAATCTATTCCAAGCCTCATCCTTATACTGAGACCCAGTACTATCCCCCTGCAGTAGCCCCCAGCTGTAATGCTTCATGAGGAGAGCGACCAAAGTCCAGGACCCCTGAATGTCCCACCTTTGCGTTATACATTTAGCACCAGTCTCTCCTTTGTTAATCATCTCTTCAGAAGTCATGCTAACAATACATGTCTGAGTTGGGGCCCAATTCAGATTTCACATGTAACAGGTTGTGTGCAAGAACACAAAGCTATACCAATTGCATTTGTGCAATTGTTAACCTATGGATTCCTTGGCAGACACATTGGCAATACTTACATCAAATAGTAATAAAAGTGTAAAACTTGACAATGTGATTGACCATGCGTGATGCTCAGCCTACTGAGAGATGTACAAGTGTTTAACAATGAAATGCATAATGCCTTGGTTTGTAATCCTTGGTGTTTAGAAGGATAAAGAGACTGGATTGTGACATATTTTGATGCTGAGACTTGCACGCTGTTAAAACTGTGTTTTACCATCTGAGAATCGAACCATGGGATAATAACAATACAAAAACTGAAACATGACTTGTTAATTCTCTTTGCCACAGAAAAACTTCATTTTAAGCATGGTAATTAGAGATATACTAATTTCAGAATAAATGGAGCATCCCTATGTAAAAGGCAGTATTTCTGTTTGTAAATATATTTCAGATAAATAGAGTTGCATGACCTGTGGTTATGGTATGTTACATACATACTTCACAAGATATACTGCCTAAGCACATAGCTAGGATATGTGATGAGTCATGATAATTATAACAAAACTACTCTGCCCGTCATACATATGCACGTGCATTTTAAATTAAATATCCTCAATATTATGTTCAACAAATTGCACACATATTATTTAGAGGTTATATCTGAAGCATTAATGACATATGCTAAATAGAAAAAATTAGTTATGCAAGCATTACTGATACAGTGTTTGAAATAAACTTGTTTATCATTCTCATTTGTATTAAGTTTTGCATTCCTAATAAAACTTTTGTGAGAAAATGGGATTCTGATACATTTTATAAAAGTTTTATTTAGCTAGATTCAAATCCTTAGTAACCCAATGCTCTTTATCTAAACTCACTGCAATTACACCTTGATCCATAGAAATAGTGCTGATAAAAGCACCCCAGCACCGTACTTGTTTGCTTTACAAAAGGCAGCCAAAATTACATTTTTCACTTTTTTCCTTAAGCAGTGAAACATATTTGTGTACTAATTTAAAAGGCAACAAACTAACAAATGATATGAAACTGTAATGAAAGTAAAAATTAAATATGGATACTACTTTCAACACTGGCTTGCACCATTATAACTTGTGTTGCAACTAATGACTGATTCAGGTACTGGCAACATTAAATATCTGCTCTCACACTTTAGAAACTGTTTTTGACATCATGCATAGCAAATGTTATTAGCAAGAAGTATAGATGATTTTACTAATACACCACACTGGTAGCAGCAAATCACAAGGACTATAAGTAACATATTAAGCATCTAATACACATCTGCAGAATATGTAATTCATCTTTCAAAATGTGTGTCTACCCTTGCAGCTAACACCATTATCAAAAATATTGCCACTAACAATTTAAATTCCATATCAAATTTATGTTTTCTCAAGTGTCAATATATTTACAGCTTGCACCACAGACGCAGGTAGATAGCAGGTGCATTTTATGCAGTCATTACTATTTGGAGTGCTAACAGCCACACAAGAATGGCAGACTCATTTGCAAACTGACAGCAATCTAAATTAAATGTTTCACTTTTTTCCTTTGGTAGTGAACCCTGCTTGTGCACTGCCGAGCAAAGCACAAATGCAGATGGCAAATTAGAAAACATACAAAGAAGTAAAATACATGTTGAGAATAATTAAAGAATGATCTGTAAACCCTCATCACCTGTCCTCTTATTCTAAGCTCACTTAGTTTACACCTTGAGCCACAGTGTTAAACATCTGTCAGATGCATTCTCTGCAGTCATTACTATCAAAGATGCTGATGACTGGACAATGACATCAAGCTTTTTGCACTGCTCAAGGCAACCCAAATTAAATGTTTCACTTTTTTCCATATGCAGTGAAACTTGCCTGTACCCTGCTAGTGGGGTGCAAATGCAAAAGGCAATAATAAAAAAATACAAAAAAATGCTTTATATAACAATTGAAAAGAACATGAAATTAATTGAAGGGTATATCTAGAAGTGAGCAGAGCAACTAGTGCATTGCATTGACACATTCAGCCTTGTCACATCTCCTTGCATATCACTACTGTCATTTGTGTCTCACAACATCAGGACTTTAACTAATGCCATGGTCATGGCAAAGGGGACATGGAAGAGTAGAAATGCTATTAGTTTTACACAGCTCACAAAACTAACAGTGACATAATCACAAAAACATATCTGTCTGTCAAGTTTATTCAATACTGAGATTACTTGTTTCCAACCACAAAACATTGTTACATCAAAATGATTGTCAATATTTATTGCGATCCCCCTCCCTCATTAAAATGATCTGTAAACAGAGTTCAAGCTCTGCATTGCATATACTGTTTTCTAAGCTCCCTTAATTTATACCTTATGCCACAGAAATAGGTAGATGACAACATTAATTTCTTTACTCAGTGCTATAGAGAGTGCTGAGGAAAGCATGCCAACGCCTATCTTAATAGTGTTACTGATGGAATTCCAAATTAAATCTGTCAGTTTTTAACTTAGGAAGTGAACTGCCAGTCAATGTAGTACAATCCCAAATGGCAAGCAAAGAATAAAGGAAAAAATAAGGACACATTTTGAAAAAACTATTGTCTGATGTTTTCTCAATTTTGTTACCTTGCTACAACAACCTGTATGAATTTTAACCATCAAACCATGGCATTACAGATATTCATTTGAGATTATTTCCCATATTTTCTACAGACACATACATATATTAGCAATGAGAAAAGGTATTTAGATGCATTCAGGATGTAACATTGTATTATGTTACATTTAAAATGCAACATAATCAAGTTCTGAAATTTGTCCTTTCTCATTTGCCAGTACATGTCTGGCTGAGTGGGATATTATCAACAGTTAGGATACCCATCTACTCAAGCAATATTTTTTTTTTCAAACAGAATTTTTATTGATTTTTTTTAAAGACAAAACTCAAACAAACATTTGCAGTTAGAAACATCACATTGATAGCTCATAGATCATACTAACAAAACATAATAATAATAATAATAATAATAATAATAATAATAATAATAATAACTATCTACAATATGTACAATAGTGCTGTCATAGGATAAATCAAACCCTAGGGTGTAAGCAAAACTAAATATAAAATAGAACAATTATATGTTTGAGGGGTACCAAAACAATTCAAAAATTGAAGCCTCTATTTGATATATATACCAACCATAACCACAGATCTTAATCTTCGAGTGTAAAAAGAACTTGGGAGTCCTAGTGATACTATAGCAGTGATACCTAATTGTCTGCCAGAAGTTCAAATATGGCATTCCATAGCTTTTGAAAATATGCACGTTTATGCTCATTTGTGCTTATGAGCTCATGAGAAGTAATATACTTAATGGCTAACTTACTGAAACCCTTCCAAGACATTTTAGACTGATCTAGCCAGTGTTTGGAGATGTAGAATGTTGCTAGAAGGCAAAGTGTTATAAGGATATGAAGTCTTAATCTTGTAAGCTTAAGGTTAGTAATGTGTAATATAGCCATCTCCCAAGAGAGGGTAGATTTATGGTATCCCATCTTTTCAAGTCTTACCTTCAGCGAGCCCCAAATACTGTGTGAGTAGCAGCAGAACCATAATATATGTAAGATATCAGCTTGTGGGATTGAGCAACAGGGGCAAGAAGGAGATATGTTGGGGTTGAAATGGCTAAGATGTGTAGGAGTGTAGTACAGGTTGTTGTTGATCATAAATTGTGTATAGGTGAGTTTTTGAACAGGGAAAATGAAATAGTGGATTTAATGGCTGCTATTTTTTGCTGATCTAGAAAGGTGACCCCAAATTGGTCCCAGTATTTTGCAAAGATCAACTTGTCGTGATACTGGAGTGTATTTATGTAGTTACATGAGCAAGATGACATATTCCTTTTGCTTGTTAGAATCTGCATCAGGTTAGATACTTGGAAGAATTGATGCTCTGGAATTGTAAGGTTTTGGGACATAAATATAATAATTTCTCTTATTTGCCGTAAAATTATAATGTATTTTTTAGATACTTTTAAGGTGTCTCTTAATTCACTTGGTGATAGGGTTTTGTACTTTGTATCCCAAAGTGAAAAGTCTTTCATTAAAGGAAAATCATTAAGATTGATCATGCTGTTATTTAACTTTATGGAGGGGTTTAAATGAATGGGCTGAAATAGAATAAGGGCTTTGTCCAATTTCAGTAACTTAAAAATCTCTTGGAAGGACTTAATTTTACATTTCAGTGTATGGTGTATTTTTAATTTTCTGAGATTTGAAGAGTCCAAAAAAAGGAGAGCTTTGAGATTTATGTTCTTTTCCAAAACATGATTATACCACATTTTTACCCAAGGAGGGGACCAAATATGATTGTTCAGCTGAAAGTTGGCTATAGTAATTAACCTATTGGCTTGTAGGATTCTATGATAAAGCTGTAGATCTGGCATCCCCAGGCCACCTTTAGCTTTTGGAGCAACAAGTCTGTGATATGATACCCTAGCAGAGTTTGGATACCAGATGAATTTAGCAAAAGCTTTATGAATTCTAGTAAAGAATGCGTTAGGAATATGTGAGACAGAAGCATAAAGGTGATAAGGAATCTTTGGAAGGATGTTCATCTTAATGATGGAAGTTTTTGAAAGTAGGGGTAATTTCATCTGCTGCCATCTGTTTAGTTCTTGGGATATAGTAGTCCATAAGTGAGAAACATTAGATTGGACTGTGGAAGAAACTGAATGGTCAAACCTAACCCCTAAGTATTTGCAAGAGTAAAAAATGTTAAAGGGGAATTCTATGGATATATTTTTTGGTGGGCTGCTGGGTTAATCTGGAAGATATAGGATTTATCTAAATTAATTTTATAGTCTGAAATGTGTGCAAACATGTTTATGGTCACCATAATTTTTTTTGGTATTAGTCAAGGGACGTTCAAAATAGATGTTAAGGTCATCCGCAAATGTGGTCAAACTTATTTTTGTGTGTAAAATTCTGGGAATAGAGTGGTATGTTAATTGTCTAATGGAGATACTCATGCAATATTTAAAAAAGAGAGCAAACACTGCAGCTTTATTTTTCTCTTTATTTAGGCCACCTCATTCCGTTATATATGATTTCCTAAGAGCAACACTCTCATTTTATTATGTATGATATTTGTGTTGATGAGTAATGTCCTCCCTTGAATATGCACAGCATTACTTAGTAAAAGGCTGGAACTATGGTCATGAAAACAGCATTCGAGTCTCCTAACTCAGTCAATGTACTTTCAGACTTTTTGGTAAGTTTCTTCTCCCTGACACACATTCAGCAAGTGTACATCAAAGAGGTGAGACTGTGAAACCCTTATTTTTACTGCAGTCAAACTAATAATTGATACCTGCAAGCCATTAGCAGGTAACATTCTCAATGCTTGCCCTTGAAATGTTATGGTTCATGCATGCAATTGTGTAGGTCCTAATACCATGTCTGCCTTCCTTGTACTTAGTGCAGATTGTGTTATTCAGAAATGTTAATGATTTAACACCTAATTTGCATGCTCACTGTGCTCATATGGCTGAATCTGTACTATATAAAGATAACCACGTAGCTAAGGAACTTGTATCATAGTGGGGAGACTAGATCCAAAGAGATCAATACTGCTATATACACTTTGATGAGATTTATCTATTTATTTATAATTTATTTCTTGACATTTGATTACTGAGAAAGTTGAGCTGGGTAGGAGTTCATTTTCAATGGATACTCCAGGAGAAAAATAACAAAGTATTACAAAACATATTAAGAACAACAATATTACAGTCTTTAAAAATAATTTAAAAAATGTTGTTAAATAATTATAGCAAATTAGACATAATATGAAAATATTTGTTAAAAATAGATACAGGTTATATGACAATGATTTAATAGTTAGAGAAATGTTTGCCAGTTTATAGAAAATTAAAAGTAAGTTAGTATAATACAAACAAGAATTACAGTACAAAGTGAGGGAAAAGCAGGCATATGGTATATTAAGAGAGAAGGCTGTGTTAGAGAATTTGATAGAAGTAAGGAAGCAAGTGAAGAAGGGAGATTAAGAAAATGTAAGGCATGAATAGGTATTTGTTTACATTTAGGGATCTAGTTTATCCTGGTGTTGATCCAGAACAGAGCCAGCTTTTGGCTAGGAAGTATTTCAGAATGGTTTTGAAGGATGGAAAGAAGGGTATTCACTTAATGGATAGAGACAAGAAGTTCTAGGAATTAGCAATATGATATGAGTGCAGACAATCCCCAGTAGATTTGAATAGGTTTGTGAACAGACAGGAGATTCTGATCACTGGATTGTAATGTCTGACTAGGAGCATTGTAATGATCTACTTTCTAAACTGCTTCCTTGCCAAGTTATGTTGCTATATTTTACAGAATGCATTTAGTTTAACATTACGAATGGACTGCAGTGCCCAGTGCAGAAATCGGTTTATCTGTCTGCATTGTCTTTATCATCTACCATTGGCATAGCCAATGTGTGTCAGTTATTTGTCTGCATTACAAAAGTTTGTAAAAGATTGCTATTTAACATAATTGCGTAGGCTTAATTTTCTGGGAATTTGAGCAGTTACTGCAGAAGAGTGTAGTATAATTTCTTAGCAGGATCAGATATTTTTACACGTGTAAACAAAGGTTATCAATTATTGTGTGTATGATGGATGAATACATTCATACATAACTGAGTTCATAGCCATCCTGTCTTTGTATTATACATTTTTTGTGTCTGTTTTCTGTTTCATCTCATACAGGCTATGGTGCCCAAGACATCTGGACCCCACAAGCCGTTATTCACTGATGCAGGAAATTAGGTCATTATCCCCACAAGTCATTATTCACTGATGCAGGAAATGAGGTCAATATCCCCGCAAGCCGTTATTCACTGATTCAGGAAATTAGGTAATTATCCCACAAGCCGTCATTCACTGATGCGAGAAATTAGGTCATTATCCCCTCAAGCTGTCCACTGATGCAGGAAATTAGGTCATTATCCAGGTATTTTGTCACCATGGAGTTTTTTCTTAGGAAGAGGTAGAGGTGACAAATCTGCCTGAGACAGGATACGGCAACAGGTGGTCAGTGACATCAATGCTATCTGAGGGCATGGAAACTTACTCCCAGATACGACAGAGAACAAGTGATATGGTCACCTCTGCCCACCATAGGGAACAGGTGGCTATGGGAGTTGGTCCTCCTACTGAACCACCACTGACTGAAACAGAGGAGGTCCTGTCCACTGTCACAGATCCAGACAGATCAGCCGAAGGTTCACACAGAATCATTGATGCTGGTGCTGATGAGGATGACAGACACAGACTGTCTCAATAAGAACTTTAAGATATGCAAAATAAAAGTATTTTAATTTGGTTTGCAATCAAATTGTTGAAAGTTAGTTACACAACAGCCACCTCCTCAAAGATGGTAGGAGCAACTATCGGAATGTCGCCTTTGATATGGTTAACCACGACTTACTAATCAGTGTGCTAAAAGCACAATCTCTTGACCCTCAAGCAATACTTTGGTTTACATCCTATCTAAAAAACAGACAGCAAGCAGTGCTTTGGGATAATAATCTATCAACACCCCTCCCTGTAAACATTGGAGTCCCTCAAGGCTCTATATTAGGCCCTCTTTTATTTTCCATTTTTATTAACAACCTCAATACTGTTTTTCCTCAAGCCACCTGTATTCAATATGCCGATGATTTGACAATAATATGTTTTTCTAATTCATCTATCTCTCTTCAAACTCTTACCCAAACAGTATTTAACACAGTTGAAAATTGGTTTACTGACCACTGCCTCCTCCTTAACCCCAAAAAAACAAAATTGTTACTTTTTGCTCCCACCCAAAAGTCACCATCTATCCATTTCACAATTACCTCTAACAATGGTACCATTATTTCCCCTGATACTACTACACGTCTCTTGGGCATTACCATAGATAATAACCTCAGCTATGACGATCATATCAACAATACTATACTGATGGTCAATAGAAAACTTGGCTCCTTGTATAGAATTAAACCTTACCTCACACCTCTAGCTTGAACCACCATCGCCCAGACCCACCTCACTTCTACCCTATTCTATGCTTCTGCTATATATACCAATCTATCAAAATCTAATCTAAGTAAGCTTGAAACTAGCTATAACAATATAGCAAGATTTGCCACTGGCACCCCTTTTAGAACCCACCACTGTCACAACCTTAAACAACACGGGTGGTTTGAACTACAAACCCAGCTGGTATACAATCAACTACTGATCACACAAAAAATTCTTCATCACCCAAATAATACTCCAATCTTCACTAACCTTATCTCCCCATACAAAAATCTTGCAACACTTCGTTCAGCTAACAAGTTACTAATCGTCAATATCAAATCTAATAAAGCTGGAGACTCCCTTTTTACCAACATTGTGGGAAAAATATGGAACAAGCTTCCGATGTCACTCACATCTCTCTCGTCTGCATCTCTCTACAAAAATACCTCAAAGAACATATGAAAAATCATTGGCTCTGTCCCTGCTCTAAACCTGACTGAACCTCACTTTTCTTATTACTATCTCTTCTTGCCTTATACCCTCCTTATGGGCTTTGTCCCCTCTCTTCCTTCAATCCTAGAAGCTAACCATAGTCCAGCCCTCATTTGTATCATTTGTTCTCTACCTTCATCTCTTGTTTCCCTACTTTGACATACAAATGGCAACATGAGAACCTCAAAGTGTACCTGACCTCCTTAAATCTAAAAACCCATGCAAAGACTCTAAACTACTTTTCCTCTTCTTAAACAAACTTTTCATTTAATTGTAACCTATACACTATTAAATTATCTTATGTAGTAGAACTTTAGAAACTTTGAAGTATTATATATAGCAATCTTGCTATGATTTGAGCTTATCTACATATGAAAGCTATTAGTGCAAGTACTGCATTTTTATTTTGTAATTTTCTATTTTTTGTAATTTTATTTTGTAATTTCTATTTTGTAATTTGATTATGTTTGGAGCTTATCTCCCTGGGCCTCGACTGAAAATGGACATGTATCCAGCTAGACTAGCCCAGTCAACAAATGTAAAATAAATAAAAATAAATAAGTGTCAGTCAGTTAAGAAGGATGTACACAAGGCAGGGACACAAAGCATGGCTGGCAACAGCAGCTGCCAACACTAATATTGACAGAATGTTGTCGATGTTACTGCGTCGACCTTTGGACCTATTTAATATTTATGAGTCGAGAGTATGCATCTCGCATACCAATGTTCGCAGATGTGAGTATCCAGCTTTTGATAGTAAAATCCTTTTAATTTCATTATAGATGTCTTTATATGCATATATCTTATTAGTCTGGTATATATAGAGACATTGATACGTATGAGTTAGACAAAACAGTACAAGACCGATGGTGGAAGATGTTTCAGGGGGGATTTCTGTATGAGATATTACTTAATCTGTACATGCAAAGGGAATTTTTCTCTGTTTCTTGTGTCATTTACATTGTGATACTTTTCAGCCTTCATTCATCTCCTTTCCTTACATACAGGGACATCTGCATTGTAGTCTGCAAGACTACTTGCAAATGTAAATACACCTTTTTGTTGTTATTAGTGTATATTAGGCTGGAGCGCCTTCTGTGTGGAGTCTGCATGTCCTCCCCGCAGTCAAGTGGCGTTCGAAAGACATGCATGAATGGGCATGCCTTCGTTGAAGGTTGAGTGTCGAGCTGGCACCTCGGCACCCATAAAAAATCTACTGCCAATCATTAGCGGACCGGAGTTCCGCTGTGGCGACTCCTTACTAGGAAAAGCCGAAAGACGAACAAGTGTATATAAGGCAGTTTTAGGTCAAACAGATGCAAACATCTGTAGTGCTTTGGCATCTATTATAGTTTAACATATCTTTTGTATAAAAATTTTGTTCATTTTCATTCCCTATTTATCTTTTTGTTGTCTTTATTGCTTGTTATCATAGGCGAGCCTGACTGTGGCACTGTAGAACTCTTACTGCCTGATGTCAGAGTAATGGTAACCTCTGATGATGATGGTGGAGATGAAGAGGCACAATCTTGGGGTGCAGAACACTAGTCTAACACAAAAGTTGTGGCTTCCACATCCCTTGCCCTTACATCAGACATAGCCAATATGCCTACACATACCCATGCCATGGAGCCCTCTGATATAGGACAAGTTGAGGGTGCCACAGTTAATCAGTGTCATATGGTTACTGAAGCTGCAGATCTGGTAGCTTCTCTCTGTAGCTATTGTTAGGGTGAGGTGCCACACAGGAGGGTAGGTTGAGGTGCTTGGAGGAGGCCTACAGTCCACCCTCCTCTTGATGCTGGTGTGCCATTAGGTGCCACAATTCATGTGTAGGGCTGTAATGGAGGCACAGGCATGTTCCACCAGGACTTCAGAAGACATAGGATGAGTAGTAAACATACGTTCTGAAGTGTGTGACTCCCTAAACAGTTTGGGTCACTTCTTGGACAGGATGAAGAACTCACTGAATTAGGCAATCTCTGTGATGGCATATTTGTTGGGGGAAGTTAGACATCCACATAGCCAGAGAGCTGCTACATCTTCTGGTGTTAGCTGATGTGGCCATGCCCATTCCTGTTCCCATAGTAGCACTACTTCCACTGCACCATTGTGGTGTTCAGACTCAAGAGTGGTTTGCCACAAGGTCATGGTCCTGGACATAGTCATGATGAGTGCTCATAAAACAGACATCTCTCACATTCAGGCAGCATCTCAACTTCTATCCAGAGATATGGAACTAGCAATGCAACTCCTGGCAGAGGTAGTTCTCATGGTCCAGGGCAATGATGCTGAACTGTCTACTCTACCATGCCTGGCTTGCACCTGTCTAAAATCCCAGGATGTGGTGCTAGCACAGAGCTGGATTGTGCTCATGCAGACAGACACACACACACACACACACACACACACACACACACACACACACACACACACACACACACACACACACACACACACACATTAAAAAAATTCCTATGCCAGCGATCTGAACAGTACTGATGAGTGCTACACATCTCTCGTTACTGACCCTGACAACTGTATACTTTCATAAATGCATGTGTTTCTTCCTCACACACGCACACACTAACTTTGTTGGTATCCCCTCTGTCTCTCCTACCCCCATCACTCTGTACAAATGAGGATGATGACTGTGTTCTGCCCTTTGCACATGTCTTTTTGACTAAGGGTTGCACATATATTTGATACACACATGGTTAGCTACTGCTTGCTTTCTCACAAGCTCACTTTTATGAATGTTAACTGCAGAAAAAAAGGTTCTGATTTCTTGTTCCTACTCATTTGTGAAAGATTGGTTATATAATTATTGAACCTCATAACATTTAAGTTACTATTGTAAGCAAAACAATTGAATAAGTAGGCATTACAGTCTTGCTTTTTGCTATATTTTTGCAAATGAAGATATAATTGACCTGTTCCATGGTATAGAGTTATATATACTTCCTTTCATCACACTGAACCACAGATTTCTTTTTTTTTTTTTTTTTTTGCAGTATGACCTCTGTCATTATACAAAACTCCTTTCTTTATAACTTATTATACACATCTTTTACTGCACAGTTGTGCAATTGGAATATTTTATTAGACATGTTTTTACTGTACAATTTTGGACACTGCACTAAATTGTTTAACTGTTGTGATTTACTGTAATAGTTATCATGTTAAAAATTTTCAAATGGAAATGTCTTATTAATTGTATGTAAAATGCTACTACTGACTGTGGAGCTTTTCTCCTCGGGTCTCCACTGAAAACGGGCTAAACACTCAGCTGGAATAACCCGTTTAATAAATGTAAAATTAATAAATAAAAATTATAGACAGTGGTAAAGTGAAATGCATGATGCACAGTTTTGGGTAGAATATATAGCTGTATATTGCAAACATCAGCCATATAAGCTATAACTGACATAAGTGCACAGCACAGACAGATGCTCAACTTAGGGGTATAGAGTTATATATTTTTTCTTTCCTTACAGGTTCCACACTTACCCTGTCATTACTGCTAGTACAAATTGTACCTTTGGGGATTGTCCCTATCTGATGCTATCAGAACACATCCATTGCATGCTTAAGTAATGGTTGTGGAGTTTGACAAGCAACATTTTTTTCTTGAAATTTTTTTATTCATATTACAATCTTCCTTGTAGTCATATATTAAAACATTTGATATACACTATGTACAATTGGCTTGAACAAATAAACATTGTATAATTTGCAATGAGTAATAATTTCAAGGTAAAATATTCAATCAAAACATTTTAATTAGTTACACATAAAAAATTAATCTGAGACCTGTTTTAATGTCTCAATAAGAGCAAGAATTTTCTTCTAAGGATTACTGATCCATTTTTTAGGAGTGAGTCTCAGTTTTTAACTTTAATTTCTTGTAGTACAGTTTCTTCCAACAATTTCAGAAAGTCTTCCAAAGTTGGTTATTGAGTTGACTTCCATTTTTTCGTTATTTGTTTCTCCATACTGCTAATACAGATCATAGAAGAAATAAGTCATTTTTTACTCATTTCCGTATTATCACTGACATTTAAGAAAATTAGGGATTTGGTTAAAACAAAATTATCTGTGAAAATAGCTTGTAAAATTGTGTAATTTCTTCCCAAATTGTTTTAACATTAATACAATTAAAAAAAACATGAAACCAGTCGGCTTTACATATTAGTTGACATCTCCAACATGAGTTATTTTCAGACATATTAAATTTTGTTAATTTGTCAGGTGTAATGAAAGCTCTGTGTATAAATTTCCATGTAAATATTTTCCATACTTGTAAATTAAAAGTTGAGTTAATAGAGTACACAAGGTTAATTTTACTTTCATTTGAAAGATTGGTTTGATGTCCTTTGGTTATGTAGTTCCAGTATTTTAAATCAGGGTTAAATTTATATATCAACAATGTTTTATATAATTTTGAAGTTAGATTAGTCCCGTTGAAGTTGTTATAAATTATATCAAACATAAGAGTTATAAATTTAGGTCTAGTTTTGAATGATGAATTAGTAATTATTCTATTTTAGTCTTGAGCATAGAGTAAAATGCTTTGAAATATCAACCAGTCTGTATTTGATAAGTTAAATGTACGTTGAATTTGTTAAATATCTAGAATTTTCTGATTTTTTATACATTGTTGCCAACAGATAAAGTTTTTCATTTCCTAATTTATTTATATGAATTGTATTGAGGAAGTTATTAGTAGAAATAAAGGGTATTATTAATTCTAACCAAATTGTAATATCTGTATTAGAATATATGAATCTTCTGAATGAGTTATATATGTTATTTATATAGTTTAGATTTGTTAGTTTTGAAATATTATATTGAATATTTATCATTGTACCATGCCGCAATATATTATTTTGTATATTTGCTTTATGATTTCTAGTTATCTTGTTTTTATTTTATAAAAATAATAGAGTGTAAAGTTTTCCAATTTGAAGAATGATTATTATCAAACGAAGTAATAATAATTCTAAAGATAGATGCTTTTATATAAGTCTCTATGTCTGGAAAATTTATCCCGCCCATATTCCAAGATCTGATGTGATGTGTGTAAGCTACCCTATTTCTTTTTGGATACTAAAGGAAGTTTAGTAGGATTTTATTTATTTCTTTTAGTAATTTTCTGTTAGGCATTATAGGAATGGATTGTGCAATATAATTTATTTTTGGTAGAAGAATCATTTCTATAATTTGGAGCCTGTCTTCAAATTTCAAATACATTTTATTCCACTTTGTTGTTAATAATTTTATGCTATCTATTATATTTTTTTTAGTTTAAATCTAATGTTAATTACATATTGTTACTTAGAGTTATTCCTAAATAATCTAATGTGGCAACTTGTTTACCTAGTATATGATTAGTAGTAATTGGGGAATCTCTTTTTTTTGTTTAAAATTAGGTATTTAGACTTTGTTTTGTTAAAATATAGTCCAGATATATGATAGAATTTATCTACTAAATTATCTAATTCTTGTAAAGATTCCTCAGACACAGATATTGTTAGTAGGATGTCATCAGAAAATAACATAATTTTAGAGTTATATTCTCCATATATGTCAATACCATTTACTTTGGGGTTATTACTATTAAAGATGCAAAGAATTCTATTCAAAGTGCAAACAGAATAGGAGACATTGGGCAGCCTTTTTTGTACCTTTAGATATTTTAATTGCTTTTAAAGCAAACAGCCCTAATTTTATGTATGCAATGTTATCTCTATAAATGTTTTTTATTAGTGAAATCAAATTAAGTGGAAAATTAAATAATTCTAAAATTTTGAAAAGACAATTCCAACTAAGGGAGTCAATGGCTTTTTCAATGTCTTACGTAGCTATTATAGCTTCTTGATTGTCTCTATTTAATAAATCTATAAGTGTTAATATTCTCTGAATGTTATCTTGGGTGTGTCTATTATAAATAAATCCAGTTTGGTCTTCATTTATGATTTGTGTCAAGGGTTTTTGATCCTATTAACTAATATTGGCATAATGATTTTATAATCATTGAGTATTGAAATTGGTCTATAAGAATTACACAATAAAGGGTCTTTTTTCTTTTAAGATAGGTGAAATGAAGGAGTACTTCCATGAGGGAGGAATTGTATTTTTTTAATGTATTTCATTTAAAGTTTTATGAAATAAAGATATTACTGAAGTTGGAAATATCATATATAATTCATTAATTATGTCATCAATTCCCGGAGCTTTATTATTTTTGCTTTCCTTAATTTTTTCTGAAACTTCTTTAAGTGAAATTTGTTTTTGGATATCGAGTTTTAGTTTATCTGGAATTATTTTTAATGTTATTGAATTTAATTCTATATTTGATAAATTAGGTATGTGTCATCTTTAAAATGTTTGGTGAAGTGGAATTTAAAAGCATCCAGTATATCACTTATGTCTGAAACATTTTTTGTTTGATCTTCCCTTATGAATGACATTTGAGATATTATTTTCAATAGATTGTTTTTTTTAATTCTGAGAGCTAAGTTATACATGAGTTTGAGAGATATAGCATATGGATTGAGTTTTAGTTTTTCTAAAGCCAAATTAGTTTTATGAGTTAGGATATCACAATATTTTTTTATTTAATTGTTCAATTGCTTTATTTTTTTGTGAATTTGTAAAATTGTTAATATTAAGATCAGTAATTTGCTTTTGTATGGTTTGTAATTCTGAATCCCATTCCTTTAATTTATTTTTATACAGAGAAAGAATTTTCCTATTCAAATATACTTTCAAAGTGTCCCATAAATGTATTATATTAGTTTCATTGGTATAGTTTATATCTAAAAAAATATATATTTTGGAGTCTAACCAAGGTTTGAATTGTTTTAATATAGTGATATCAGCAGGAATTCTTGTTGCAAAGGCTAACTTATTAAATTCTGTATGAATTTTGAGGATTAAAGAATTATGATCAGAGAAAGGACAAGGAGTTAAAGAAAAAAATATTATTTTTTTTGCTTAAATCTTGGGTTATGAAAATTTTGTCTATTCTGGTTTGAGTACCATATCTATGATCTTGATGTGAGAATGATAGTGAGATATTTTCTTTATAAACAAATGTGTCAATTAGATTTAGACTTGCAATACATTTTTAAGAGCTTTACCTATGCTATTAATACACATATTTTATTGGAAGTCTCAGAATTGTCCAAGATACAATTGAAGTCTCCTCCTAATATTAAATTTCCTTTATAAGTTTTAGTGATTAGTGCTATATGTTTCCTTACTGTCCCTACTCCTATACCTGGGAACCAATACAAGTTAGTAATAAACCAGAAAGAAAGAATATTTCACTGTGGGAAACAGCCTTGAATAGAAATTGAAAACCAGGTAATGTTCTCAGTTTGTTTGTGTCTTTTGGCTTTTCCCGGTTAGGGGTCGCCACAGTGGAACTCCAGTCCGCTAATGATTGGTAGTTGATTTTTACGTGCCGAGTTACCAGCCCTGATGCACAACCTTCAATGAAG
This sequence comes from Protopterus annectens, assembly GCF_019279795.1. NCBI lineage: Eukaryota > Metazoa > Chordata > Ceratodontiformes > Protopteridae > Protopterus > Protopterus annectens. Next base: position 1,509,499,959 of record NC_056745.1, read on the forward strand.
GTACACCCATTCATGCATGTCTCCACGCAGAAGATGCTCTAGCTGAGAATCGAACCGGACAGCGTCTTACTGTGAGGCGACAATGCTACCGCAGCACCACCACCACGGTGTTCTCAGTGTTATTATAGTTCTCAGTGTTATACTATAATGATCATTAACCTTTTATTTCTTTCTCTGTGATGTACATTAATAAAAGATGAAATAATTATAGTATTGATATAAAATTATATCCTTAAAAAAGTAGACTTAATTATCAGGAAGTACTAGTAGATAAGCTATTTATTGAAATAAATACTATTATCATTCCAGGTTTTATCTAAGCAATTACCATAGTTAAGATCCTGTAAATTCTTTAATTAAATAAATTCACGTTAGTATTTTTAAGTATGATGAATATTGAATAGTATGTTTTAGCTGTAATACTCGACATATATATGTTTTTCATTATATTTAAATTGCACGGGAGTACTGTGAGAATTTTTTTTCCTTTACCATATAAGCCAGTAAGGAACCAATTAAAATATGAAGCAATGATCTTAAATCATCATTAATGTGGTGTTATAGTACTAATGAATGTGCTTCATTTCTTGGTTTACGTCAAGTCTCCCCTTACATTACGTCTTTAGATTGTCATCCCTACGTAAGGGTCCACCCACTCTCTGCCATGTTTTTAACTTGTTTCAAAAGGAATTTCACAATAAACATGTCGAGGGGAGAGGGCAAATGCTAAACAGCCAACAACCAATTTACAAGCATTCATATCTGGTAAAGCTTCTTGTCATGTGTCTCATTCAAACTAACCCGAAAGTACAGCAAGAAAGTTCAAGTAAGGATGCATCAGTGAATGTTTAAAGGAAAAGACAAGTTGAAATCTAAAGTAACTTCTGCTAGGTGTTAACAATGCACTCCTCACAATCCATATAACACCGACTGGTCTCTAACACCATGTATCTCAATAAACATCAATAAAATTAAATCACTTGATACTATTCTAGCTAGACTGTGAACCTAGTTGCTAGTCCCACTTTCAGCAGAGTGTATGCCAAAGAGGGTGTACATTCAAGTGGAAGCCAGAACGCAGACAGTACAAGTCTTTGTAAAGCATACACTACATATGACAGGAGAATCCCCTCAAATACAGCATAGTTCAAGCACATACCTCAGCAATCAGTGCCCTCCTCAGATCTGTCTGCAGTTACACATAAGCATTTTCCTTCCTTAAACCAGTGTGAGGAATATGTTTAACTTCTCAAGGGTAGCAGAAATCAGAACTTAATATGGGTAACCAGAAGAAAGGAGCAGAAAAGAGAAAAAAAATGTAGTATGTGCACGAAAAAGCCCTATGTGAAAGTTGTCACATAAATGTTCTCAAGATTAATCAAGCATCATAGTTTACTTTAAATAGAATTTGAAACTGAGACTAGATTGATATATTTATATTATTTAGTATTAATCAAATAAACTATAAAAATCTCTCGTACGCATACCACTCTACACATTGTCTATCATTTGAAAGGCAGAAAGCTCTATTATAACTCTATTAAAATGCTTTATACCTTATAAGAAAGAAGCAGAAAGTTAGTTATTTCATTTGTATGTTTTTTAAAGAACTTCTTTGTGATATCAAAGCTTTTTGTTTACATATAACTATAACTCTAGTGCTGAACTACAACTTTAAGTTTCATTTGATTAAATACAATTTATAATGAAAAGCTTATAACTATATATTAATAAAAGGGAAAGGATTCCCAATATGTTCTAAACAAACAAATAAGAAGTATACATACTTTTTCATAGGTTGGTACTAGGCTATCGGCCCTAGGCCTATACAAGCCTAGCCATAACAATTCCCTGGCTATTTCTTCCCACACTGTTTACTTCCCTGGGCCCCTGTCTAGCAGGGAGACTGACGTGATCCCCGGGGTGAATTTCCTTTCTCCCATCCAATCATCAAGATTCCTTCTGAAGAGGGCCAAAGAGGCACTCTGCTTGGCATGTATAGGCAGTCTATTCCAGAGTCTGGGGAGTATCTGGGTCAGGAACCTATCCCTCCAGCATGTTTTGTTTATTGTGATGACAAGATTTAGATCCCTGGAGTGTATGGCTCCGAGGGATTGGGATTTCTTTAAGTGTAGTATGTCCAACAGCTCTGGGTTTGACATGGCCTTGTATGTTAAGCAGAGATCGCCTCAAAGTAGACGATATGCAACAGAGTATAGCTGGAGCTTTTTAAGGCGGTCAGCATAGGGCATCTGCTTTAGGCCTGTGATTCTTTTAGTGAGGTATTTCTGCGGCCTTTCCAGTTGTTGCAGATGTTTTGAGAGGTACATACCAAATGGGGCATTGTATTCTATAATGGGTCTAATGAGGGATGAGTACAGTGGGACAATGACCTCCTTTTTTCTGGAAGAAAAGCCCTTGGTGATGAGGTGTGCCACATAGAAGGATTTCCTGACTGTTGTGGCAATGTGGATATTGAAGGTGAGACCACTGTCCACCTGTGTCCCTAAGTCTCTTATCACACTTTTAGTGTTTAGTGTACTGCCACCTATGTGATAATTCATGAGTACATGTTTTTTCCCAAAGGGGATAACTATACATTTCTTGGCATTGAGCTTGAGCCCATGGCTGTGCACCAAGCATCTGTTTCTGTAAGGCCCTTTTGTAGAGTATCTACATCATTTGGGGATTCAATAATGGCTCCCAGTTTGCAATCATCTGCAAACTTTGTTAGCCAGAGTCCCTTAGTGTTGGTCTGTACTTCACAGAAGTAGATGCCAAACAAGAGAGGTCCCAGGACTGAACCCTGAGGTACTCCACTTATCACTTGTCTGGAGCTGGATTTGGAGTCAGCTACTTTTACAGTGTGGGTTCTGTCAGTAAGCCAGTTGGCAACCCATCGAGTGACATAGGGATTAATGCCCAGCTTAGTAAGCTTATCTATGATTCCAGAGTGAGGGATGGTGTCAAAGGCCTTGGCGAGGTCCAGATAGGCTGTGTGGACTGCCTTACCCTCATCCACGGCTCTGGAGACTGATTCGAAGAAGTCATTAAGGTTCAGGAGACAAGACTGGCCCTTCATGAACCCAAACTGGGTGGAGTCCACTGTTTTAAGGTTGCCAATGTCTTTGTTTATAAGTTCCATGATAATACATTCCATGACCTTGCAGATCAGGCTCGTCAGACTGATGGGGCGGTAGTTCCGGGGATCCAAGTTGGATCCCCCTTGTGGAGTGGGATAACTGTAGCTGTCCGCCACTCAGTGGGCACGAAGCCTAAGGTGAGGATATGATTAAACATGACACATAGGTGAGGTGGCAGTTCATTTTGTAGTTCATGTAGTACACAGCCTGGGATGTCATCTGGTCCCATGGATGCTGTATTCTTAGCTTTGGAGAGTGAGTTTTTTACCTGTGTGGCCATTATTACTGGAATTTGGCAATCTTCCAGTATTGAGATGGGCCATTTAGGGGTTGAGAGGGGAGTGAAGTTGGCACTGAATCAATCTGCCAGGATATTGGCAATAACTTGGGATCAGTATATTTAATGCCATTCTGTTGTAGCTCAGAGCAGATCTGAGCATTGCCATTGAGATTCTTTACATAGTTATAGAATGCCTTGTGGTTATCTTTGGAATCTTTGACAATTTTATTTTCATAACTAGCTTTGGAGGATTTTATGAGGGATCTCAGCTTCTTACTGAGGCTGGTAAGGGAGTTTTTTGCATCCTGAGATTTTCCTCTTTTCTGCAACAGTTTCTTTCTTTTGTTGTAAAGTTTGTTTATGGCAGGGGACCACCAGATTGGCTTCCTTTTTTTGGAGGAGAGCATCTTGGTTCTATTTGGGATGGCACGATTCATGCATGAGTGGATGTGCTTGTACAGTGCCTTAGTGTAGGACTCAGCAGTCTAACTTTCAGTTCCCGTCTGCATGGGTGTCATGAAGCTTGTAACTTCTGACTTGAGTAGCATGAAGTTGGCTTTGGAGAAGTTTTTTATGGAGGTTTCCTTATTGGGAGGTGGGGGTGGGATGTGGATGTTAAGGGTGATTAGCTTATGGTCTGACCTGACGAATGAGGGGTTGACCATAGGTGTGGAACATCAATTTCTCATGTTGGTAATGACCAGGTCTAGGATACTGGAGCCCCTGGTGGGACTATGGGTTAGTTGATCCAGTGTGTTGGAATTTATAAATTCCAAGAACCACTGGGCAAAGGTGTTGGTGCATGAGTAGTTTTTCCAGTTAATGGCAGGGTAGTTGAAATCACCCAGTATTAGGGTGTTTGGTTGTATATTAATATTTTCCAGTATGTTTAGAAAGGTGTAGTGAGAATCTTGAGGCATGCTGGGGGATCTGTAGTAAGCTACAATCTGGATTGCAGTCTTACCTAGTGTTAGTTGCACCTGGAGAATTTCAGACGCATTGTATTGGGGAACTAACCTGGTGGTGTGATTATCCTTGGTGAATATGGACACTCCTCCACCTTTAGTGTTTCGATCCTGGTTTGGTAGCTGAAAAGTGTGATAAGAGTTGTAGTCTAGTATTGCAGGGGTGCTCTCTGGAGCCTTGAACCAGGTCTCAGTTACTGCACAGATATCGATGTTCTCTATTTTTAGGAGTGCCTCAAGAGAGTGCATTTTGAGGTTTAGACTTCTAGCATTAAGTAGCATTACCTTCAGATTTTGCATGCTTGTACCTATTATAGTGGTGGTTTTGTCCTTTGAACTTTGCTTAAAAAAGCATTATAGGCATGGCAAGAGCCTTAGCCAGTAACCTGAATCCCAGGGGAGACAGGTGCAGACCATCTCTGGCAAAACATTGTGGTCTGTTGATCATGTCGTCCCAGGCAGACAGATACTGGATCCCCTTTGAATGACACCAGAAGCTTAGCCAATTGTTGAAGTCAATCATTTTGTCCTTATATTGTGGTATCATTCTGGGCGAAGGCAGGATGCTACTCAGGGCTAGGGTCATACCTGCCTGGGCCACATGATCTTTTATTTTTCCATTTGAAGATATAAATAGTAGTATCCTATATCTTAGTTGTATCTTTGAGAGAGTTAAGTGATCTGGTAGCTTTTAGTTCAGATTATTTTTTTTAACTTCTCATCAATTCAAGTGTTTTTCTCTGAAGATCTTTTCAGGTTAGCTGAGGCAGACCAGTCCATATCATCAGGAGTGTTAATGAGATTATTGTTTTTGATGAATGAAGATGCTTCTTCGATATTATTAAATGCTCTCCAGACATTTGAGTGAAAGATTCTGATTTTAGATGGATAGGTTAGCTGTGCTTTTATATTGTTTTGTTTAAGTAGCTTTACTAATGGCTAAGATTTTTTCCTCAAATCAAGAACTCTAGCTGAATAGTCATTATCATATCTGATCTGGGTTTGCTTATAAATTAAAGAACTTCTCCTCCATGCAGATTTTAATATAAGCTCTTTATCTAGAAATGATAAGAATTTTACAACAATTGATCTTGGAGGTGTTTTAGATGATGAAGATTGTGGTTTGCCAAGTGCTCTGTAAGCTCTCTCTATTCCATAGGAAATTCCATCCTTTAAGCGAAATATTTCTGGAAGCCATGAGTTTAAAAATGTTGTAAGGTCTTCTCCATCTATTTTCTCAGGAAGACCAAATATTGTTATGTTTGTTCTTCTCTCTCTGTTTTCTATGTCATCTATTTTGCTTATTAGCCAGTTGTTTTGATGTAATAAACATTCTGTATGGCTTTCCTCTTCTTTAAGTCTCCCATCTATGTCTGTAGGGATGTTTCTATATCAGTTATTTTATTTTGTTGCTGTTGTAGTTTTTCCTTAAGAACATCAGTTTGTTTTTGACTTTTTAACTTTAGATTTTCCAGGTTGTCAGTGAATCTGTCCATGTTCAAGGACAATTCTTGTAGTGTAGAAGACATCATTTGTATCTCCATCTTCAGGGTTGTTTCTTTGTGAGAGTTCTTTGAGGTAGCCATTTCTATACAGTTACAGTAGTGAAGATTTCCAAGTTAGTCTGACAGGAAAAACTCACTAGAATTTTTTGAAAATTGCTAAGAATATAGTTTAGTAGTTCATTAATAAAGCTTTCCTGTTTTTAGTTGAAGAAATTTTTTTTTTCATATTTCTAGTACTGATTTAAGGAGCTCTAAATAAAAATCTGCTATCTGTTTGCCATCTAGTCTCCCCCCCCCCCCCCAAGCCACAGTTTTCATATCGGTACATGTGTGAAATTTTTGGCTTTGACCAAGGCATTGATTATGCATGCTTTCCTTTGCCTCTTAGCCAGAGTCAGTTCTTACTGTGCACGGGGCTGTATCACCTCAGTGAAGTGACAGTTCAGTGAATGGCATTTCATCAGAAATGCCATTCATCGAAATCCACTCTTGTGGGGGAGGCTGCACCCCCCCCCCCGCTAATTATATATACCAACTCCAAGATCGCACTACCGTGGTGAAACTGCAGATTTCCTGATCCTCACTGCACCATGATCTCAGTATGAACAGTTCGATGAATGGCAGGTTCGATGTAAGTAAACTGAAAATGCCATTCACTGAACTGAATTTTCACTGAAGTGATATAGACCAATTGTGCACACCTCCATCTGGTGGCACTATCTGCAGTTAGCGGTTCTCCCTCCTATTCCTCATGTGTAACTCCTGCTGCTGGCCCTGTATGTGGCCCTAGAAACTGTGGTCCTGCACCTTGCTGTCCTTGTTGAAGTTGTTCCTGAGAATTATATTGCATAACATGGCACAGACTGTAAGTATTTTATCAGAGGTGCCTGGGTCATACTGCAGGGTAGCTCCTCATGTGTATAGACACTAGAACCTTGATTTGATCGATCCAAACCCACATTCTGTGATAGTTCTAGTTTGACAGTGAGCTTCATTCTATCCTTGCTCAGCTGGCTTCTATGGGTTTCTCATGGGAGCCATCAGCCAGGACTCCAGTGCATAACCTGCATCCCTCACTAGATGCCCCTTGGAAAGTTACCCCTAGCATTCCTTATGTACTGCTCACAGATGTGCCATATGCGTGAGTCATAAAATCTGCATGGGTACTTGCACAAATATTGTAGATGATCCCTTGGGCATTACAGACAACCTGACAGTTTATAGAGTGGTATCCTTTTCTGCCAACATACATCTTTCCCTGTTTACTGGGCGGGATTTTTATTTGTACATGTGAGCAATCTATGGCCCCAAAACCTCAGGGAAGTGTGCTATTACATAAAATTCCTGCATGATTATTGCTCTATCCTGTGGGATGCATGGGAAACAGATGTAATCCCTTGCAAGTTGTAGCAATATATTTAAAATCTGATAATTCTCATGAGGCTGGTGCCTGTGACACCATTAATATATCCAATGTGGGAATCTGAAAATTCCCAGTAGCTGGTATACGAATTGCTACAAATAACATTGTTTCCAATGGGAAGGGTTCTCCTCAGTTTCCCTGGGAACTGAGGAGGGGGCTGCAGAGGTTGCGTAGTTCCTCTGATGTTTTCCTCTCCACTCTTTATCTCTCTCAAATGTCTGTCTCATGCAGAGCATGATAAGTCAAATAGGGTCTAAACACCCTTTTTCTTCTTATCTGAGGTCAGGCAGCAGCATATGCACCTTGATTTAAAGCCTGTTTCACATATAGCATAGGGAAAGCAGCAGTGACCTTTCACATACAGCATAGTGATAGAAGCAGCAACCCCTTACATACAGCATAGTGATAGCAGCTGCGAGCCCTCACATACAGCATAGTTATAGCAGCAGTGACCCCTCACATACAGCATAGTGACAGCAGCAGCAACACCTCACATACAGCATATTGATAGCAGCAGCGAGCCCTCACATACAGCATAGTTATAGCAGCAGCGACCCCTCACATACAGCATAGTGATAGCAGCAGCGAGCCCTCACATACAGCATAGTTATAGCAGCAGCGACCCCTCACATACAACATAGTTACACCAGCAACGACCCCTCACATACAGCAAAGTGATAGCTTCAGCGACCCCAATAGCAGCAGCGAACCCTCACATACAGCAAAATAATAGCAGCAGCGACCCCTCACATACAGCAGAGTGATAGCAGCAGCGAACCCTCACATACAGCATAGTGATAG
>NC_056745.1:1509556747-1509609247 GCF_019279795.1 Protopterus annectens
AACCCCTCACATACAGCATAATGATAGAAGCAAAACCCCCTCACATACAGCATAATGATGCCAGCAGCAACCCCTCACATACAGCATATTGATAGCAGCAGCGACCCAGCCATACAGTGTATTGATAGTAGCAGCTACCTCTCACATAAAGCATAGTTATAGCAGCAGCAACCCCTCACATACAGCATAATGATTCCAGCAGCGTCCTCTCAGATACAGCATACTGATAGCAGCAGCGACCCCTCACATCCAGCATAGTGATAGCAGCAGCGACCCCTCGCATACAGCATACTGATAGCAGCAGCGACCCCTCACATACAGCATAGTGATAGCAGCTGCAACCCCTCACATCCAGCATAGTGATAGCAGCAGCGACCCCTCGCATACAGCATACTGATAGCAGCAGCGACCCCTCACATACAGCATAGTGATAGCAGCTGCAACCCCTCACATACAGCATAGTGATAGCAGTACCGACCCCTCACACACAGATCACTAATAGCATCACCGACCTCCCACTTGCAGTGTAATGAGAGAAGCAGCTACACCTCACATACAGCATAATGGTAGCAGAATCGACCCCTCACATACAGCATAGTGATAGCAGCAGTGACCTAACGCATACAGCACAGTGATAGCAGCAGCGACCCCTCACATATAGCATAGTGATTGCAGCAGTGTTAGAAAAATATGTATTTGAACATGTATGAAGTGCTAGTTGAAAAGCAAATAGTATATAATGCATTTTATTCTATTTACAATATGGCAATAAGAATGATTTTACATGTAATTGCTTGAAGCTTTGGAGCTGCAGTGTATTTGAACTCTGACCCTGGCAGTAGCCAGCTCAGCAAGCTTATGTTTTTCACTAATGATTATCTGCTGGGTCAGGAAAATTAAATGTATAAAGCATTGAAAATCCTTCTTCCTTCCCTGAGATAATTGGCCTTGTGAATCTTATCAGAGATAAAGCACAGCTGCTAAAGTAATGTTGCAAGAAGAACAAAGAAGTATATTACAAGACTGAACTGACTATTGTATTCGAGCAGGACTGAAACCTTGAAAGAATAACATTTACAGAAAGACATTATAACTGACCAGGTGCTTTGCAAGGCTGTATTATTCTCATGGGAAAACTTTTAAAAAGTATAACATCAGCTTTTTCTTATGAATAGAATATTGTAGACTATAGTGATGTAGGTGCCCTGTGACTGACCACGTCAGTGAGGTGGGCACAGCTTGAATGTATGGCTATAAAATATGGCAGATTTCCTGTATCATGTGAGAAAAAACTCTATACTTGTATTGTATGGTATTTTGCCTCCTGGTGTACACTAGTAAAGTTTTTTTGCATCTGAGCCTCCTGTGTTGTCCTAATTTGTTTTTATTAAACAGTTTGGTCTTTCTTTGACAGGAAACCCTCGACAGCTACAGATCAGAGTGTACCGGTGGTCGAATACTGCGCAGGAGAAGCTACCAAAACGGTTCTTCTTGAAGCACAAAGACCTCCGACTGAATTGTCGTCTTGAGAGGCTGGCCACTTTTCTGATCTGCGGCCGAAGAGTGGTCTCGAACTGGTTGATCCAAGAGGCTCAGGTAGGAAGATTTTTGCCTTTTTTCTGTTTTAGATCAGGGACTAGGTTACAGTAAATGTTATTGTCATAGATTTGTTATACAGATCAGGGACAAAGGGAAATTACTGTATATTTTGTCAAAGATCAGGGAAACAGAATAAGGTAGGCAGTTATTCTAGATAAACTGTGTAAGGAACAGAGATACCACGTGGTAAAAAAGGGTTACGTAACATTTTTCTTTTGACATGGGAAATCAGTGCACTAAAAAATCGCGAGATCCGCCCCTAACTAATGACGCAAAATATATGCAATTACAACGAGCAGATAATGTAAGGTATTATACAAAATGGGTTAATAAATACGAATTTGACGGTAAATTAAATAAAATTTTGTTAGTTAAACTTTTAAAACAACTTAAATCTGACGCAGAAGGTCAGGCAAAGAAACAACAGCAATTAGGCATTCCTCAGGCACATAGGTGGATTGAGGAAGTGAACCGAAGGGAACAGAAAATTAAAAATGCGAAAGCATTATTTTTAGACAAAGAGGATAATAATACAGTGATAGCGATGGCCCCTCCCCCTCCGCCCCCTCCAATGCCTTTTTTAGGATATGAAGCAGGAGGACAGGCTAGTCCACCTCCACGTTATCCTGAAGTTGCAGGAGCATTAAAACCGTTTGTTAGAGAACCTATTGAAACTAGATCCCGGACACGTAAAACACTTAGGGACACAGATTTATATCAAATAGGGAGAGACTCACTAAAAGAGAGTGAAGAAATCTGTCCACTAATCGAGGTACCAAACCCTCAGGCAGGACAGGAAGGGCAGGACCCAACTCTTCTAGTGTATAGACCATGGACACCGGAAGATATTCGAAAAGCTACAGAGGGAATCCCTCATCCGAAAATTAATTACACAAAATTTTTACAAGATTTACAAGGTATGAGACTAAGTTACCACTTAAATGGGGAAGAAGTAGAAAAGGTAGTTAGACAGATTGTAGGTCCAGACTGGCACATGATTTGTGGCGCCTGGAACTCTCGTGACGCACAACTTAAACCACTCCTACATAGTGATCCAGAATTAGACACCAGAGTGAAAGGTCTTACAGACCGAATTTCTGAAAAATGGAAACCTAGAGCAGATTGGACTTGCATTAATCAATGCATACAACAAGATAATGAAACTGTAGATGGGTACTATGGTAGATTATTGGAATATTTCAATAACCATAGTGGTATGGCTATTCCTGAAAGCCAGACAAATGATAGCTCATATGAACAGCAACTGAAAAATGCGTTTTTGAAAGGTTGCATTGCACCTATCAGCAGCTTTATTACAAAGCATATGATAGATCATCGAACAAGTAGGCTACAAGCCTTACTTGAGTATGCTAGACCTGCTGAAAGACACTTTAATAGTAAAAAGAAGAAGAAGACACAAGTCTTCACAGCAGAAGATGGAGCAGAGGTCTTCGTTGTACAGGGGGGTAAAAAAGGTAAGAGAAATACCCAGGGAAATAAACAATCTGACAAAAGGTCAGAAGATTTTGAAGAGAGAAAAAAGAAAGGTGAGTGCTTTAAGTGCGGTAAGAAAGGACATTTAGCAAGGGATTGCAGGCTAAATAAAAAGGCGACTACAGAAGATAAAGATAAAGGTGATGAGGACTGACTATATGATAGTGATGACAATAATCAAAAATCATCAGGAAAAGTTAACAGACAAAGGACAAATGTAAATGTAGTGGAAGGAACAGAGGAAGTGCAAGTAGATATAAAGAATGAAGAAAGTGAAGTTTTAGACTTAGCATTATTGAGCTTGGAGCTCTATTTGGCAGACACAAAACCGGAAGTTACACTTCTGGTGGAAGGAAGGGAAGTGAAATTCTTGTGTGACTCAGGAGCGTCTCGAACTTTGATACACCCTTCAAAGTTACCAGAACACTCTGAATCACCTGACTATATATTAGTGAAAGCAGCAAATGGACAGCTATATAGGGAGCCACTCTCCCATGATATAGCGATAACTGACCCTGTTTCAGGTATAACTCAGAAAAGTAAAATTGTAGTTTCTGCAAAATGTCCAGTAAACTACTGGGAAGAGACCTCATGCAGATATTTGGCATAGCAGTAGTTCCCACTATGCAGGGTATGGAGGCACAGAGACAAATGGATACTTTTGTGGTGCGATCGGAGGGTGAAACTTTTTACTGGTACAGCCAAGACCTAGTTACGACTGGTCCAGGGGCAGTAACCGAGGAACTGATGAATGTAGCCATCAGTAAGGTCCCCTCCCTTGACACAGACCAACAGCATTTGTTACATTGTACTCTATACTACTGTAGTATGCCAGGACTGGATAAGGAATATGAGCAAGAGTTGTTCAAAAATCCTGCTAACAGATTAGTAATTACGAACCTTGTATTGGGATACTGAGGGAAACAGTGTAGTAAGCTGTTCACTACCTCAGGAATTCATGGCACTGTACAAATCTAATAGACTGCCACATGTCAGCTTGACAAAGAGTAAAGATGTGAGATAGGCAGATTTAGGAGAAAAAGTAACAAAATGGGAAAAGCAAACTGATTTAGAATTATCAGAACAGGGAGTACAAAAACAGAAATTAAATTGGCTAACACAGACACGTCCAGCTGTACACGTACAAAATAGTGAAGACAGCTGATTAGCATTCTTGTTAGAAGAAGAAGAAAAAGCTTTGTGCGATATACCAAACATTCTTTGGTCAACAGGAAAATCAGATGTAGGACTTATTCGAAGAGCAGGTCCAGTAACCATTACACCAAAATCAGCATTTAGACCACAAAAAAGACAATACCCCTTGAGGAAAGATGCAGAGCAAGGAATCAGGCCTATAATAGCAGCATTACTCAAGGAAGGAGTACTGGTAGAATCTCTAGATTCACCATGTAATACCCCTCTATTTCCTGTTAAAAAAGCAAACAGGGAATGGCGGATGGTACAGGATTTACAAGCCGTAAACAATGCGATAATACCCAGAGCACCTACGGTGCCAGATCCACACACTTTGTTGAACGATTTGAAGCCACAACAGAAATATTTTACTGTGGTAGATATAAGCAATGCTTTCTTTTCAATACCTATACATCCTGATAGCCAGTATTGGTTTGCATTTACATTCCAGGGTAAAAGATATACCTATACTCGGCTACCGCAGGGATATTGTGAAAGTCCAATGATATTTGCCCAAGAAATGGCAAGCAACCTGGCAGGATTTACTCCACCAGGAGGTAGTCAGATTCTACTTTATGTAGATGACATCTTGCTAGCAGCCCCCACCCAACAGCAATGCAGGGAAGATACAATAGCATTATTGACATTTTTAGCAACACAAGGACACAAAGTAAACAAAAGTAAGTTACAACTTTGGAAAAAACAAGTTAGATACTTGGGATATGTGATATCCAATGAAGGTAGAATACTAGATGAAGAAAGAAAAACAGCAATTTTGCAAGCACCCAAACCAACAACTAAGAAAGAAATAATGTCTTTCTTAGGTACAACTAATTTTTGTTGGAGCTGGGTACCAAATTATGCTTTGGAATCTGCTCCACTGACTGATTTGATATATAAGACACCAATGGCAGTACAACATATTTTACAATGGACAACAGAAGCAGAAATGGCTTTCTGCAGGTTGAAGCAGTTGATAGCTTCTTCATTAGTTTTAGGATAAGATTTCAAAAGGCAATGCACGGGCTGATGCAGCTGCAAAGCAAGCAGCCTCAGACTCAGAAACTTTACTTTTAAATGAGGAATTACAACCCTCTGAGATTTTAGATTTAGACATGTTAAAAACAATGCAGATGCCTACTACAAAAGCAGAAAAACAAAAATGGGTAAAACGAGGTGCAATTTTTGAAAATGGACTGTACATTTCCAAAGAGAAAAAAACAATATTGCCGTCTAATTTATTTAGATATGCAGTTTTGTTGAGCCATGGGCAGAGCCATGTCTCAACAGGGGGGATGGTACAGTTAGTAAATCGAATATTCCAAACATATGGATACATAAATTATACAAAATAATTTTGTGCAGCTTGTCATACTTGTAACAAGCACCATGCACAAGGAGCATTTAAAACCAAGCAAGGAAGTTTTCCTATACCACCATACCCATTCCACACTATTTGTATGGATTTCATAGAATTAAATAAATGTAAAGGGTTTGACTCCCTCTAAAATGTTTTTTGGGAGAGTATATTATGTGCCTCAGTGGAAAGCTCTCATGCCTGCAGAGCAGGAGGCTGACAGTTCATTAGCTAATTATATAAAGAAACTGTTAAGGAATAAATCTGTTTTGCAGTTTAACTCTTTTTCAGATAAAAGACAGACCAAACCGCTAGAAGCAGTTTTGGAACCATGTACCTGGATCTGGTTGAAGGTGATGAAAAGGGTGAGTCCAAAGTACCAGGTCCTGTTGGCAACGCCTACTGCAGTCAGAGTAGCTGAGAGGACGTCCTGGGTTCATTTGACGCATTGTAAACCGGTAAAGAACTTTCAACTTGATAAGAACTTTGTGACGGATACACAAGGGCAAAATGGCCAAGAGTAAAGCAAACAGAAAAGCAGAGCAACCCCAGAACTATTGCATAATTATTTTGTTAGCTGTGCATTTGTTGACTATAAGTGTGACAATTTTTCTCTTATTGTGTTTTTTTCCTGCACTCAACCACACGAGTTAAAGTGAGAAGACGTGATGAACTGTCTATAGACTGGCATCCAAATTTTAACACATACCTGGCCATGAAACGTGTGTATGCAGAGACTATGAACATTTCAAATTGCTGGGTTTGTACAGCTATACCAACAGCATATGGAGGACTGTTAATGTCCGCTGTCCCTCTGGGGATAAATGAGACTTGGGAAAATTTGCTTTTTGATACAGGAACTGTGAGATCACAGGACAAAATAGCTTTATTTTTACCTGTCACACAAAAAGGAGTTGCATGTTTCTACAAAAATGATACCCTCCAGGTGGGCTGGAGTAATTTTAATATAACAATGTCTTATAAATGTTACATTAAAGTCAGAAGTGGGGGTACTGTTTGTAATACTAACTATGATTCATATCTGAGTTCAATGAAAACTACATTAAATGCAGTACGTGACAATCCAGTCTTAACTAAACAATTGTCTATTAAAGATAGGAAAATGTTTCATGCAGGGATAACACATATTAGTACCAAAGTAAAAAAATGTTATTTTATTTGTGGGAAAAAGGCATATAAATGGTTACCTGAGAATTGGTCCGGCAGTTGTTTTTTGGGTTATCTGGTTCCAGCAATAAGACATACTGCAGAATTACCTTTGGGTAAGATACGAAATGTAAGGGAAACAGCTCGAAAATCTGAAGGTCCAGTTAAGAAACCTGTGAATCCAGTTGGGAAGATCGAAGCTGGTTGAAAAGACCATAACTTAGTAAAAGACAAAAGTAAATTGACTCATATGGACTTGGGTAACAGTGTTATATCCTGGGCAGGAATACTACCAGCCTATGGAGCAGTCAAATCGATCTGGGAGCTGAGGAAGCTGTTGAGACTTCTCGAAGTAATGAGTAATGCAACTTTTTCCACCCTAGAATTGGTGACTGATGAACTGAATGCAATGAGAACTGTTGTGCTACAAAATTGAATGGCTCTTTACTTCACCCTAGCGGCAAGAGGTGGTGCACGAAGAAGAATGCTATGCTTTTATTCCTGACAATCGTCACGAGATAAATAATCACCTAGAGGTAATTCAGCAAGTATCAGCCATGACTAAACCAGGCCCAAACCCAATGACGGACTTTTTCCAGAATCTGTTTGGGGGGTGGGGTTCCATCCTAATGAACATTTTAATTGCTATTTGTGTGGGTATACTCCTAATAGGAACATGTGTTTGCTGTGGAATTCCCTGCATGAAAAGATTAATCAAAGATTTTGTTGATATATCTGTTACTGGAACTTTTTAACAAGATATTGAAATTGAAAGATTGATTTCAGATGATGCTTTTTCTAAAGTATAGATTAGATGACTCACCTAGCTTAAAATCCTGAGCGGGAAAGGCTAGGAGATAAAATGACACTATGCATACTTCAGAATAGAATAAAAAGTATTAATAGGAGGGAAATGTTAGAAAAATATGTATTTGAACATGTATAAAGTGCTAGTTGAAAAGCAAATAGTATATAATGCATTTTATTCTATTTACAATATGGCAATAAGAATGATTTTACATGTAATTGCTTGAAGCTTTGGAGCTGCAGTGTATTTGAACTCTGACCTGGCAGTAGCCAGCTCAGCAAGCTTATGTTTTTCACTAATGATTATCTGCTGGGTCAGGAAAATTAAATGTATAAAGCATTGAAAATCCTTCTTCCTTCCCTGAGATAATTGGCCTTGTGAATCTTATCAGAGATAAAGCACAGCTGCTAAAGTAATGTTGCAAGAACAAAGAAGTATATTACAAGACTGAACTGACTATTGTATTCGAGCAGGACTGAAACCTTGAAAGAATAACATTTACAGAAAGACATTATAACTGACCAGGTGCTTTGCAAGGCTGTATTATTCTCATGGGAAAACTTTTAAAAAGTATAACATCAGCTTTTTCTTATGAATAGAATATTGTAGACTATAGTGATGTAGGTGCCCTGTGACTGACCACGTCAGTGAGGTGGGCACAGCTTGAATGTATGGCTATAAAATATGGCACATTTCCTGTATCATGTCAGACAAAACTCTATACTTGTATTGTATGGTATTTTGCCTCCTGGTGTACACTAGTAAAGTTTTTTTGCATCTGAGCCTCCTGTGTTGTCCTAATTTGTTTTTATTTAACAAGCAGCAACCCCTCACATATAGCATAGTGATAGCTGAATAGACCCCTCACATACAGCATAGTGATAGCAGCAGGGACCCCACAAATACAGCATAGTGACAGCAGCAACAACCTCTCACATACAGCGTAATGATAGCAGCAATAACCCCTCACATACAGCATAATGATAGCAGCAACATCCCCTCACATACAGTGTAATGGTAGCAGCAGCGACCCATCACATACAGCATAATGAAACAGCAGCGACCCCTTACATACAGCATAGTGATAGTAGCAGCGACCCCTCACATACAGCATAGTGATAGCAGCAATGACCCCTCACATCCAGCATAATGATAGCAGCAGCAACCCCTCACATACAGCATAGTGGTAGCACCAGCGACCACTTACATACAGCTTAGTGAGAGCAGCAGGGACACCTCACATACCACATAGTCATAGCAGCAGCGCACCCTCACTTGCAGCATAGTGACAGTAACAGCAGCCCCTCACATACAGCAAAGTGAGAGCAGCAGAGAGCCCTCACATGCAGCATAGTGATAGCAGCAGTGACCCCCTCACATACTGCATAATGATACCAACAGCAACCCCTCACTTACAGCATAGTGATAGCAGCAGGGACCCCTCACATAAAGCATAGTGATAGCAGCAGTGACCCCTCACATACAGCATAGTTATAGCAGCAAGGACACTTCACAGACAGCTTAGTGATAGCAGCAGTAACACCAAATATACAGCATAATGATAGCAGCAGTGACCCCTCACATATAGTATAGTGAAAGCAGCAGCGACCCCTCACATACAGAATAGTGAAACAAGCAGCAACCCCCCACCCCACATACAGTATTATGATAGCAGCAGCAACCCTTCACATTCAGCATAATTATAGTACCAGCGACACTTCATATACAGCATAACAATAACTGCAGCAGCCCCTCACATATAGCATAGTGATAGCAGCAGTGACCCCTCACACACAGCATAGTGATAGTATCAGCAACCCCTCACATACAGCATAATTATAGCAGCAGCAACCCCTCACATAAAGCATAGTGATAGCAGCAGTGACCCCACTCATACAGCATAGTGATAAAAACAGTGAGTCCTCACATACAGCATAGTTATAGCAGCAGCGACCCCTCACATACAGCATAGTGACAGCAGCAGCAACCCCTCACATACAGCATAGTGATAGCAGCAGTGACTGCTCAGATACAGCATAGCGATACCAGCAGCGACCCCGCACATAGAGCATATTTATAGCAGAAGCGACCCCTCACATAAAGCATACTGATAGCAGCAGCAACCTCAAACATACAGCATAAAGATACCAGCAGCGACCCTGCACGTAGAGCATATTGATAGCAGAAGCGACCCTTCACATAAAGTATAGTCATAGCAACAGCGACCTCAAACATACAGCATAATGATAGCAGCAACCCTTCACATACAGCATAGTAATAGTAGCAGTGACCCCTCTCATACAGCATAGAGATAGCAGCAGCGACCCCTCACATAAAGCATAGTGATACCTGCAGTGACCCCTCACATACAGCAGAGTGATAGCAGCAGCGACTCCTCATATATAGCATAATGAAAGCAGCAGCGACCCTCACATATAGTATAGTGATAGGAGTAGCGACCCCTCACATATAGCATAGTGATATCAGCAGCGGCCCCACAGATACAGCATAGGTATAGCAGCATCAACCCCTGACATACAGCATAATGATACAAGCAGTGACTCCTCACATTCAGTATAGGGATAACAGCAGCGACCGTTACATACAGCATAGTTATAGCAGCAGCGACCCCTCATATACAGCATAGTTATAGCAGCAGCGACCCCTCACATACAGCATAGTGATAGCAGCAGTGACCTTTCACATACAGTACAGTGAAAGCAGCAGCGACCCCTCACATACAGAATAGTGATACAAGCAGAGACCCTTCACATACAGCATAGTGATAGCAGCAGCGACCCTTCACATTTAGCATAATTATAGCAGCAGTGAACCTTCACATACAGCATAATGATAAGAGCAGCGAACCCTCACATACAGCATAATTATAGCAGCAAAGACCTTTCACATACAGCATAATGATAACAGCAGCAACCCTCACATACAGTATAATGACAGCAGCAGTAACCGCTCACATAAAGCATAGTGATAGCAGCAGTGACCCCTCACATATAGTATAGTGAAAGCAGCAGTAACCGCTCACATCAGGCATAGTGATAGCAGCAGCGACCGCTCACATACAGCATAGTTATAGCAGCAAGGACACTTCACAGACAGCTTAGTGATAGCAGCAGCAACCCCTAACATACAGCATAGTGATAGCAGCAGTGACCCCTCACATATAGTATAGTGAAAGCAGCAGCGACCCCTCACATACAGAATAGTGAAACAAGCAGCGACCCCCCCACATACAGTATTATGATAGTAGCAGCAACCCTTCACAATCAGCATAATTATAGTAGCTGCGACAGTTCACAAACAGCATAATGATAACTGCAGCAGCCCCTCAAATATGGCATAGTGATAGCAGTAGTGACCCCTCACATACAGCATAATGATAGCAGCAGCAACCCATCACATACAGCATAATAATATCAGCAGCAACCCCTCACATACAGCATAGTGACAGCAGCAGCGAATGCTCGCATAAAGCATAGTGAAAGCAGCAGCAACCCCTCACATAAAGCACAGTGATAGCAGCAGTGACCCCCCACATACAGCATAGTGATAACAACAGTGAGCCCTCACATACACAATAGTTATAGCAGCAGCGACCCCTCACATACAACATAGAGACAGCAGCAGCAACACCTCACATACAGCATAGTGATAGCAGCAGCGACCACTCTCATACAGCATAGTGAAACCAGGAGCGACCCCGCATATACAGCATATTCATAGCAGAAGCAACCTCTCACATAAAGCATAGTCAAAGCAGCAGCGACCACTAACATACAGCATAATGATAGCAGCAGTGACCCCTCACATACAGCATAGTGATAGCAGCAGCGACCCCTAACATACAGCAAAGTGATAGCAGCAGTGACCCTTCACATGCAGCATAGTGATAGCAGCAATGAACCTTCCCATACAGCATTGTGATAGTAGCAGTGACCCCTCTCTTACAGCATAGAGATAGCAGCAGCGACCCCTCACATAAAGCATAGTGATAGCAGCAGTGACCCCTCACATACAGCAGAGTGATAGCAGCAGCAACCCCTCACATACAGCATAATGAAAGCAGCAGCGACCCCTCATATACAGCATAGTGATAGCAGCAGCGACCCTCACATACAGTATAGTGATAGGAGCAGCGACCCCTCACATACAGCATAGTGATAGCAGCAACGACCACTCATATAGAGCATAGTGATAGCAGCAGTGACCCCTCACATACAGCATAATGATAGAAGCAGCGACCCCTCACATACAGCATAGTGATAGCAGCAGCAACCCCTCACATACAGCATAGTGAAAGCAGCAGTGACCCCTCACATACAGCATAGTGATAGCAGCAGCAACCCCTCACATACAGCATAGTGAAAGAACAGCGACCCCTCACATACAACATAGTGATAGCAGCAGCGACCCCTTATATACAGCATAGTGATAGCAGCAGCGACCCTCACGTACAGTATAGTGATAGGATCAGCGACCCCTCACATATAGCATAGAGATATCAGCAGCAGCTCCTCGCAAACAGCATAGTGATAGCAGCAGGGAACCCTCACATACAGCATAATGATAGAAGCAACAACCCCTCATATACAGCATAATGATGCCAGCAGTAACCCCTCACATACATCATATTGATAGCAACAGTGACCAATCCATACAGTGTATTGATAGCAGCAGCTACTCCTCACATAAAGCATAGTTATAGGAGCAGCAACCCCTCACATACAGCATAATGGTACCAGCAGCGTCCACTTGGATACAGCATAGTGATAACAGCAGCGACCCTCACATACAGCATAGTTATAGCAGCAGTGACCCCTCACATAGAGCATAGTGATAGCAGCAGGGACCCCTCACATACAGCATAGTGATAGCAGCAGCGACCTCTCACATCCAGCATAGTGATAGCAACAGCAACCCCTCACATACAGCATACTAATAGTAGCGACCCATCACATACAGCATAGTGATAGCAGCTACAACCCCTCACATACAGCATAGTGATAACAGCAGCGACCCCTCACATACAGCATAGTGATAGCAACACCGACCTCCCACTTGCAATGTAATGAGAGAATCAGCTACACCTCACATACAGCATAATGGTAGCAGAATCGACCCCTCACATACAGCATAGTGATAGCAGCAGGGACCCCTCACATAAAGCATAAGGATAGCTGAAGGGACCCCTCACATACAGCATAGTCATAGCAGCAGGGACACCTCACATACAGCATAGTGGCAGCAGCAACAACATCTCACATACAGTGTAATGATAGCAGCAATAACCCCTCACATACAGCATAATGATAGCAGCAACAACCCCTCACATACAGTGTAATGATAGCAGCAGCGACCCATCACATACAGCATACTGAAACAGAAGCAACCTCTTGCATACAGCATAGTGATAGCAGCAGCGACCCCTCACACACAGCGTAGTGATAGCAGCAGCGACCCTTCACATACAGCATAGTAATAACAACAGCGATCTCTCACATACAGCATAATGAAACCGCAGCGACCCCTTACATACAGCATAGTGATAGTAGCAGTGACCCCTCACATACAGCATAGTGATAGCAGCAGCGACCCCTCACATACAGCATAATGATAGCAGCAGCAACCCCTCACATGCAGCATAGTGACAGCACCAGCAGCCACTTACATACAGCTTAGTGATAGCAGCAGGGACACCTCACATACAGCATAGTGATACTAGCAGGGACACATCACATACAGCATAGTGATAACAGCAGTGACCCCTCACATACAACATAGTCATAGCAGCAGCGCCCCCTCACGTGCAGCATAGTGACAGCAGCAGCAGCCCCTCACATACAGCAAAGTGAGAGCAGCAGAGATCCCTCACATGCAGCATAGTGATAGCAGCAGTGACCCCCTCATATACTGCATAATGATACCAACAGCGACCCCTCACTTACAGCATACTGATAGCAGCAGGGACCCCTCACATACAGCATAGTGATAGCAGCAGGGATCCCTCACATACAGCATAGTAATAACAACAGCGACCCCTCACATACAGCATAGTTATAGCAGCAAGGACACTTCACAGACAGCTTAGTGATAGCAGCAGAAACCCCTAACATACAGCATAATGATAGCAGCAGTGACCCCTCACATATAGTATAGTGAAAGCAGCAGCGACCCCTCACATACAGAATAGTGAAACAAGCAGCAACCCCCCCCACATACAGTATTATGATAGCAGCAGCGACCCTTCACATTCAGCATAATTATAGTAGTAGCGACACTTCACATACAGCATAATGATAACTGCAGCAGCCCCTCACATACAGCATAGTGATAGCAGCAGTGACCCCTCACACACAGCATAGTGATAGTATCAGCAACCCCTCAAATACAGCATAATTATAGCAGCAGCAACCCCTCACATACAGCATAGTGACAGCAGCAGCAACTGCTTGCATAAAGCATAGTGATAGCAGCAGCAACCCATCACATAAAACATAGTGATAGCAGCAGTGATTCCTCACATACAGCATAGTGATAACAACAGCGAGCCCTCACATGCAGCATAGTTATAGCAGCAGCGACCCTTCACATACAGCATAGTGACAGCTGCAGCGACCCCTCACATACAGCATAGTGACAGCAGCAGCGACCGCTCACATACAACATAGTGATACCAGCAGCGACCCCGCACATACAGCATATTAATAGCAGAAGTGACCCCTCACATAAAGCATAGTGATAGCAGCAGCGACCTCAAATATGCAGCATAATGATACCAGCAGCAACCCCATACATACAGCATATTGATAGCAGAAGCGACCTCTCACATAAAGCATAGTCATAGCAGCAGCGACCTCAAACATACAGCATAATGATAGCAGCAGCGACCCTTCACATACTGCATAGTGATAGTAGCAGTGACCCCTCTCATACAGCATAGAGATAGCAGCAGCCACCCCTCACATAAAGCATAGTGATAGCAGCAGTGACCCCTCACATACAGCAGAGTGATAGCAGCAGCGACTCCTCACATACAGCATAATGAAAGCAGCAGCGACCCTCACATACAGTATAGTGATAGGAGCAGCGACCCCTCACATATAGCATAGTGATATCAGCAGTGGCCCCTCAGATACACCATAGTGATAGCAGCAGCGACCCCTCACATACAGCATAGTGATAACAGCAGCGACCCTCGCATACAGCATAGTTATAGCAGCAGTGACCCCTCACATACAACATAGGTATAGCAGCAGCAACCTTTCACATACAGTACAGTGAAAGCAGCAGCAACCACTCACATACAGAATAGTGATAGCAGCAGCGACCCTTCACATTTAGCATAATTATAGCAGCAGCGAACCCTCACATAAAGCACAGTGATAGCAGCAGTGACCCCCCACATACAGCATAGTGATAACAACAGCGAGCCCTCACATACACAATAGTTATAGCAGCAGCGACCCCTCACATACAACATAGAGACAGCAGCAGCAACACCTCACATACGGCATAGTGATAGCAGCAGCGACCGCTCACATACAGCATAGTGAAACCAGCAGCGACCCCGCGCATACAGCATATTCATAGCAGAAGCGACCTCTCACATAAAGCATAGTCAAAGCAGCAGCGACCACTAACATACAGCATAATGATAGCAGCAGTGACCCCTCACATACAGCATAGTGATAGCAGCAGCGACCCCTAACATACAGCAAAGTGATAGCAGCAGTGACCCTTCACATGCAGCATAGTAATAGCAGCAGTGAACCTTCCCATACAGCATTGTGATAGTAGCAGTGACCCCTCTCTTACAGCGTAGAGATAGCAGCAGCGACCTCTCACATAAAGCATAGTGATAGCAGCAGCGACCCATCACATACAACATAGTGATAGCAGCAGCGACCCCTTATGTACAGCATAGTGATAGCAGCAGCGACCCTCACGTACAGTATATTGATAGGAGCAGTGACCCCTCACATATAGCATAGAGATATCAGCAGCAGCCCCTCGCATGCAGCATAGTGATAGCAGCAGGGAACCCTCACATACAGCATAATGATAGAAGCAACAACCCCTCACATACAGCATAATGATGCCAGCAGTAACCCCTCACATACAGCATATTGATAGCAACAGTGACCCATCCATACAGTGTATTGATAGCAGCAGCTACTCCTCACATAAAGCATAGTTATAGGAGCAGCAACCCCTCACATACAGCATAATGGTACCAGCAGCATCCCCTCAGATACAGCATAGTGATAACAGCAGCGACCCTCACATACAGCATAGTTATAGCAGCAGTGACCCCTCACATAGAGCTTAGTGATAGCAGCAGAGACCCCTCACATACAGCATAGTGATAGCAGCAGCAACCCCTCACATCCAGCATAGTGATAGCAGCAGCAACCCCTCACATACAGCATACTAATAGTAGCGACCCCTCACATACAGCATAGTGATAGCAGCTGCAACCCCTCACATACAGCATAGTGATAACAGCAGTGACCCCTCACATACAGCATAGTGATAGCAACACTGACCTCCCACTTGCAGTGTAATGAGAGAAGCAGCTACACCTCACATACAGCATAATGGTAGCAGAATCGACCCCTCACATACAGCATAGTGATAGCAGCAGGGTCCCCTCACATACAGCATAAGGATAGCTGAAGGGACCCCTCACATACAGCATAGTGATAGCAGCAGGGACACCTCACATACAGCATAGTGGCAGCAGCAACAACCTCTCACATACAGTGTAATGATAGCAGCAATAACCCCTCACATACAGCATAATGATAGCAGCAACAACCCCTGACATACAGCGTAATGATAGCAGCAGCGACCCCTCACATACAGCATACTGAAACAGAAGCAACCTCTTACATACAGCATAGTGATAGCAGCAGCGACCCCTCACACACAGTGTAGTGATAGCAGCAGCGACCCTTCACATACAGCATAGTAATAACAACAGCGACCCCTCACATACAGCATAATGAAGCCACAGCAACCCCTTACATACAGCATAGTGATAGTAGCAGCGACCCCTCACATACAGCATAGTGATAGCAGCAGCAGCCCCTCACATACAGCATAATGATAGCAGCAGCAACCCCTCACATACAGCATAGTGACAGCACCAGCGACCACTTACATACAGCTTAGTGATAGCAGCAGGGACACCTCACATACAGCATAGTGATACTAGCAGGGACACGTTACATACAGCATAGTGATAACAGCAGCGACCCCTCACATACAACATAGTCATAGCAGCAGCTCCCCCTCATGTGCAGCATAGTGACAGCAGCAGCAGCCCCTCACATACAGCAAAGTGAGAGCAGCAGAGATCCCTCACATGCAGCATAGTGATAGCAGCAGTGACCCCTCACATACTGCATAATGATACCAACAGCGACCCCTCACTTACAGCATACTGATAGCAACAGGGACCCCTCACATACAGCATAGTGATAGCAGCAGGGACCCCTCACATACAGCATAGTAAAAACAACAGCGACCCCTCACATACAGCATAGTTATAGCAGCAAGGACACTTCACAGACAGCTTAGTGATAGCAGCAACCCCTAACATACAGCATAGTGATAGCAGCAGTGACCCCTCACATATAGTATAGTGAAAGCAGCAGCGACCCCTCACATACAGAATAGTGAAACAAGCAGCAACCCCCCCACATACAGTATTATGATAGCAGCAGCGACCCTTCACATTCAGCATAATTATAGTAGCAGCGACACTTCACATACAGCATAATGATAACTGCAGCAGCCCCTCACATACAGCATAGTGATAGCAGCAGTGACCCCTCACATACAGCATAGTGATAGCAGCAGCAACCCCTCACATACAGCATAATTATAGCAGCAGCAACCCCTCACATACAGCATAGTGACAGCAGCAGCGACCGCTTGCATAAAGCATAGTGATAGCAGCAGCAACCCCTCACATAAAGCATAGTGATAGCAGCAGTGACCCCTCACATACAGCATAGTGATAACAACAGCGAGCCCTCACATACAGCATAGTTATAGCAGCGACCCTTCACATACAGCATAGTGACAGCTGCAGCGACCCCTCACATACAGCATAGTGACAGCAGCAGCGACCGCTCACATACAACATAGTGATACCAGCAGCGACCCCGCACATACAGCATATTAATAGCAGAAGTGACCCCTCACATAAAGCATAGTGATAGCAGCAGCGACCTCAAATATACAGCATAATGATACCAGCAGCGACCCCATACATAGAGCATATTGATAGCAGAAGCGACCTCTCACAGAAAGCATAGTCATAGCAGCAGCGACCTCAAACATACAGCATAATGATAGCAGCAGCAACCCTTCACATACAGCATAGTAATAGTAGCAGTGACCCCTCTCATACAGCACAGAGATAGCAGCAGCGACCCTCACATATAGTATAGTGATAGGAGCAGCGACCCCTCACATATAGCATAGTGATATCAGCAGCGTCCCCGCAGATACAGCATAGTTATAGCAGCATCAACCCCTTACATACAGCATAATGATACCAGCAGCGACTCCTCACATACAGCATAGGGATAACAGCAGAGACTGTCACATACAGCATAGTTATAGCAGCAGCAACCCCTCACATACAGCATAGTGATAACAGCAGCGACCCTCACATACAGCATAGTTATAGCAGCAGCAACCCCTCACATACAACATAGGTATAGCAGCAGCGACCCCTCACATACAGCATAGTGATAGCAGCAGCAACCTTTCACATACAGTACAGTGAAAGCAGCAGCAACCCCTCACATACAAAATAGTGATACAAGCAGAGACCCTTCACATACAGCATAGTGATAGCAGCAGCAACCCTTCACATTTAGCATAATTATAGCAGCAGCGAACCCTCACATACAGCATAATTATAGCAGCAAAGACATTTCACATACAGCATAACGATAACAGCAGCAACCCCTCACATACAGTATAATGATAGCAGCAGCAACCACTCCCATAAAGCATAGTGATAGCAGCAGGGACCACTCACATACAGCATAGTTATAGCAGCAAGTACACTTCACAGACAGCTTAGTGAGAGCAGCAGCAACCCCTAACATACAGCATAGAGATAGCAGCAGTGACCCCTCACATATAGAATAGTGAAAGCAGCAGCGACCCTCACATACAGAATAGTGAAACAAGCAATAACCCCCCCCACATACAGTATTATGATAGCAGCAGCCACCCTTCACATTCAGCATAATTATAGCAGCAGCGACACTTAACATACAGCTTAATGATAACTGCAGCAGCCCCTCACATACAGCATAGTGATAGCAGCAGAGAGTCCTCAAATACAGCATAGTGATAGCAGCATCATCCCCTCACATTCAGCATAATTATAGCAGGAGCAACCCCTCACATACAGCATAATTATAGCAGCAGCGACCCTTCACGTACAGCATAATGATAACAGCAGCAACCCCTCACATACAGCATAATGATAACAGCAGCAACCCCTCACATACAGCATAGTGACAGCAGCAGCGACCGCTCACATAAAGCATAGTGATAGCTGCAGTGACCCTCCACATACAGCATAGTGATAACAACAGCGAGCCTCGACATAAAGCATAGTTATAGGAGCAGCGACCCCTCACATACAGCATAGTGACAGCAGCAGCAACCCCTCATATAAAGCATAGTGATAGCAGCAGCGAACGCTCACATACAGGATAGTGATACCAGCAGCAACCCCGCACATACAGCGTATTGATAGCAGAAGCAATCCCTCACATAAAGCATAGTAATAGCAGCAGGGACCACTAACATACAGTATAGTGATAGTAGCAGTGACCCCTCACATACAGAATAGTGAGAGCAGTAGCGACCCCTAACATACAGCACAGTGATAGCAGCAGTGACCCTTCACATACAGCATAGTGATAGCAGCAGCGACCCCTCACATACATCATAGTGATAGCAGCAGCGACCCCTCACATACAGCATAGTGATACCAGGACCGAACCCTCACATACAGCTTAGTGATAGCAGTGGCCACCCCTCACATACAGCAGAGTGATAGCAGCAGCGACCCCTCACATAAAGCTTAATGAAAGCAGCAGCAACCCCTCATATACAGCATAGTGATAGCAGCAGTGACCCTCACATACATTATAGTGATAGCAGCAACGACCCCTCACATAGTGCATAGTGATCGCAGCAGGGACCCCTCACATACAGCATAGTGATAGCTGCAGTGCCCCCTCACATAAAGCATTGTGATACCAGCAGTGACCCCTCACATACAGCATATTGATAGAAACAGCGACCCCTCGCATCCAGCATAGTGATAACAGCAGCGATCCCTCACATACAGCATAGTGATAGCAGCAGCGACCCCTCACTTACAGATTACTGATAGCAGCACCGATCCCCCACATGCAGTGTAATGAGAGCAGCAGCTACACCTCACATACAGCATAAAGGTAGCAGGATTGACCCCTCACATACATCATAGTGATAGCAGCAGTGACCCCACGCATACAGCATAGTGATTTCAGCAGCAACCCCTCACATACAGCATAAGGATAGCTGAAGGGACCCCTCACATACAGCATAGTGATAGCAGAAGGGACACCTCACATACAGCATAGTGACAGCAGCAACAACCTCTCACATACAGCGTAATGATAGCAGCAATAACCCCTCACATACAGCATAATGATAGCAGCAACAACCCCTCACATACAACGTAATGATAGCAGCAGCGACCCATCACATACAGCATACTGAAACAGAAGCAACCTCTTACATGCAGCATAGTGATAGCAGCAGCGACCCTTCACACACAGTATAGTGATAGCAGCAGCGACCCTACACATACAGCATAATGATAGCAGCAGCAACCCCTCACATACAGCATAGTAATAGCACCAGCGACCACTTACATACAGCTTAGTGATAGCAGCAGGGACACCTCACATACAGTATAGTGATAGCAGCAGGGACACCTCACATACAGCATAGAGATAACAGCAGCGACCCCTCACATACAACATAGTCATAGCAGTAGCACACCCTCACATGCAGCATAGTGACAGCAACAGCAGCCCTTCGCATACAGCAAAGTGAGAGCAGAAGAGACCCCTCACATGCAGCATAGAGATAGCAGAAGCGACCCCTCACATACTGCATAATGATACCAGCAGTGACCCCTCACTTACAGCATAGTGATAGCAGCAGGGACCCCTCACATAAAACATAGTGATACCAGCAGTGACCCCTCACATACAGCATAATGATAGCAGCAGCGACCCCTCACATACAGCATAACGATAGCAGCAGAGACCACCTCACAAACAGCATAGTGATAGCAGCAGCGACCCCTCACATACACCATAGTGATAGCAGCAGCGACCCCTCACATACACCATAGTGATAGCAGCAGCGACCCCTCACATACAACATAATGATAGCAGCAAGGACCCTTCACATACAGCATAGAGATAACAGCAGCGACCCCTCACATACAACATAGTCATAGCAGTAGCACACCCTCACATGCAGCATAGTGACAGCAACAGCAGCCCTTCGCATACAGCAAAGTGAGAGCAGAAGAGACCCCTCACATGCAGCATAGAGATAGCAGAAGCGACCCCTCACATACTGCATAATGATACCAGCAGTGACCCCTCACTTACAGCATAGTGATAGCAGCAGGGACCCCTCACATAAAACATAGTGATACCAGCAGTGACCCCTCACATACAGCATAATGATAGCAGCAGCGACCCCTCACATACAGCATAATGATAGCAGCAGAGACCACCTCACAAACAGCATAGTGATAGCAGCAGCGACCCCTCACATACACCATAGTGATAGCAGCAGCGACCCCTCACATACAACATAATGATAGCAGCAAGGACCCTTCACATACAGCATAGTGACTGCAACAGCAGTCCCTCACATACAGCAAAGTGAGAGCAGAAGAGACCTCTTACAAGCAGAATAGTGAAAGTAGCAGTGACCCCTCACATACAGCATAGTGATACAAGCAGCGACACCTCACATACAGCATAGTGATAGCAGCAGCAACCCCTCACATACAGCATAATTATAGCAGCAGCTATCCTTCACATACAGCATAGTGATAGCAGCAGCGACCCCTCACATACAGCATAGTGATAGCAGCAGCGACCCCTCACATACAGCATAGTGATAGCAGCAGCAACCCCTCACATACAGCATAGTGATAGCAGCAGTGACCCCTCACATACAGCATAGTGATAGCAGCAGCAACCCCTTACATACAGCATAATGATAGCAGCAAGGACCCTTCACATACAGCATAGTGATAGCAGCAGCAACCCCTCACATACAGCATAGTGATAGCAGCAGCGACCCCTCACATACAGCATAATGATAGCAGCAAGGACCCTTCACAGACAGCATAGTGATAGCAGCAGCAACCCCTCACATACAGCATAGTGATAGCAGCAGTGACCCCCTCACATACAGCATTGTGATAACAGCAGCAACCCCTCACATACAGCATAGTTATAGCAGCAGTGACCCCTCACATACAGCATAGTGAGATCAAAAGCGACCCCTCACATACAGCAAAGTGATAGCTTCAGCAACCCACATAGCAGCAGTGACCCCTCAGATACAGCAAAATAAAAGCAGCAGCGACCCCTCACATACAGCATAGTGATATCAGCAGCAACCTCTCACACACAGCATAATCATAGCAGCAGCAATCCCTCTCATAAAGCATAGTGATAGCAGCAGCGACCCTTCACGTACAGCATAGTGATAGGAAAAGCAACTTCTCACATAAAGCATAGTGATAGCTGCAGAAACCACTCACTTACAGCATAGTGATAGCAAAAGGGACACCTCACATACAGCACAATGATAGCAGCAGCGACCATCACATAAAGCATAGTGATAGGATCAGCGACCCCCTCACATACAGCATAATGATATCAGCGGCGGCCCCTCACATACAGCATAGTGATAGCAGCATTGAACCCTCACATACAGCATAGTGATAGCAGCAGGAACCCCTCACATACAGCATAGTGAAAGCAGCAGTGACCCCTCACATACAGCATAGTGATAGCAGCAGTGAACCTTCAAATACAGCATAGTGATAGCATAAGTGACCCTTCACATACAGCAAAGTGATAGCAGCAGAGACCCCTCACATACAGCATAGTGATAGCAGCAGCAACCCCTCATGTACAGCATAGTAATAGCAGCAGCAAACCCTCACATACAGCATAGAGAAAGTAGCAGGGACCCCACACATAAAGCATAGTGATAGCAGCAGCGACCCTTCACATACAGCATAATGAAAGCATCAGCGACCCCTCACATACAGCAGAGTGATAACAGCAGTGTCCCCTCACATGCAGCTTAATGATAGGAGCAGCGACCCCTCACATACAGCATAGTGATAGCAGCAGCATCTCTCACATACAGCAAAGTGATAGCAGCAGCGACCCCTCACATACAGCAAAATGATAGCAGCAGCAACCCCTCACATACAGCATAGTGATAGCAGCAGCAACACCTCACATACAGCACTGTGATAACAGCAGCAAACCCTCACATACAGCATAGTGATAGCAGCAGCGACCCCTTACATACAGCATAATGATAGCAGCAGCGACCCCTCACATACAGCATAGTGATAGCAGCAGTGACCCCTCACATACAGCACAACGATAGCAGCAATGACCTCTTACATAAAGCATAATGATAGCAGCAGCGACCCCTCACATACAGCATAGTGATAGCAGCAGTGACCCCTCACATACAGCATAGTGATAGCAGCAGTGATCCCTCACATACAGCATAGTGATAGCAGCAGTGACCCCTAACATAGTGCATAATGATAGCATCAGGGACACCTCACATACAGCATAGTGATAGCAGCAATGACCCCTCACATATAGTATAGTGAAAGCAGCAGCGACCTCTCACATACAGAAAAGTGATACAAGCAGTGACCACCCCCACATACAGCATAGTGATAGCCATAGCGACCCATCACATACAGCAAAATTATAGCAGCAGCGACCCCTCACATACAGCATAGTGATAGCAGCAGGGACACCTCACATACAGCATAGTGATAGCAGCAGTGACCTTTCACATACAGTACAGTGAAAGCAGCAGCGACCCCTCACATACAGAATAGTGATACAAGCAGAGACCCTTCACATACAGCATAGTGATAGCAGCAGCGACCCTTCACATTTAGCATAATTATAGCAGCAGCGAACCTTCACATACAGCATAATTATAAGAGCAGCGATCCCTCGCTTTCAGCATAGTGATAGCAGCAGGGACCCCTCACATACAGCATAATGATAACAGCAGCAACCCCACACATACAGCATAATGACAGCAGCAGCAACCGCTCACATAAAGCATAATGATAGCAGCAGCAACCCCTCATTTACAGCATAATTATAGCAGCAGTGACACCTCACATATAGTATAGTGAAAGCAGCAGCGATCTCTCAGATACAGAATAGTGAAACAAGCAGCGACCCTCCCCACATACAGCATAGTGATAGCAGCAGCGACCCTTCACATTCAGCATAATTATAGTAGCAGTGACACTTCACATACAGCATAATGATAACAGCAGCAACCCCTCACATACAGCATAGTGATAGCAGCAGCGACCCCTCACACACAACATAGTGATAGCATCAGCAACCCCTCACATACAGCATAATTATAGCAGCAGCAAACCCTCACATACAGCATAATTATAGCAGCAGCAACCCCTCAGATACAGCATAGTGATAGCAGCAGTGACCGCTCACATACAGTATAATGATAGCAGCAGCAACCCCTCTTATACAGCATAGTGATGACAGCAGTGAGCCATCACATACAGCATAGTTATAGCAGCAGCGACCCCTTGCATAAAGCATAGTGATAGCAGCAGCAACCCGTCACATACAGCATAGAGATAGCAGCAGTGACCCCTCTCATACAGTATAGTGATAACAGCAGCAAGCCGTCACAAACAGCAAAGTTATAGCAGCAGCGACCCCTTGCATCAAGCATAGTGATAGCAGTAGCAATCCCTCACATACAGCATAGAGATAGCAGCAGTGACCCCTCTCTTACAGCATACTGATAACAGCAGCGAGCCGTCACATACAGCATAGTTATAGCAGCAGCGACCCCTCATATACAGGATAGTGATACCAGCAGCGACCCCTCACATACAGCATAGTTATAGCAGCAGCGACCCTCACTTACAGTATAGTGATAGGAGAGGCGACCCCTCACATATAGCATAGTGATATCAGCAGCAGCTCCTCACATACAGCATAGTGAAAGCAACAACGACCCCTCACATACAGCATAGTGATAGCAGCAGTGACCCCTCAAATACAGCATAGTAATAGCATCAGTGACCCCACACATACAGCATAGTGATAACAGCTGCAACCCTCACATGCAGCATAGTAATAGTAAAAGTGACCCCTCAAGTACACCATAGTGATATCAGCAGCGACCCCTCACAAACAGCATAGTGAAAACAGCAGCGACCCCTTACATACAGCATAGTGATTCCTGCAGCAATCCCTCACATCCAGCAGAGTGATTGCAGTAGCAACCCCTCACATACAGCATAGTAATAGCAGCAGTGACCCCCAACATAGTGCATAATCATAGCATCAGGAACACCTCACATACAGCATAGTTATAGCAGCAATGGCCCTTCACATATAGTATAGTGAAAGCAGAAGTGAACCCTCACATACAGAATAGTGATACAAGCGGCGACCACCCCCACATACAGCATAGTGATTGCCGCAGTGACCCATCACAAACAGCAAAATTATAGCAGCAGCGACCCCTCAAATACAGCATAGTGATAGCAGCAGGGACACCTCACATACAGCATAGCGATAGCAGTAGTGACTTTTCACATACAGTACAGTGAAAGCAGCAGCACCCCCTCACATACAGCATAGTGATAGCAGCAGTGACCTTTCACATACAGTACAGTACAGTGAAAGCAGCAGTGACCCCTCACATACAGAATTGTAATACAAGCAGAGATCATTCACATACAGTATAGTGATAGCAGGAGTGACCCTTCACAATTAGCATAATAATAGCAGCAGCGACCCTTCACATACAGCATAGTGATAACAGCAGAAACCCCTCACATATAGTATAATTACAGCATCAGCAACCGCTCACATAAAGCATAGTGATAGTAGCAGAGACCCCTCACATACAGCATAAATATAGCAGCAAGGACACTTCACAGACAGCTTACTGATAGCAGCAGCAACCCCTAACATACAGCATAGTGATAGAAGCAGTGTCCCCTCACATATAGAATAGTGAAAGCAGCAGCAACCCCTCATATACAGAATAGTGAAACCAGCAGTGCCCCCCCCACATAGAGCATAGTGCAGCGACCCTTCACATTCAGCATAATTATAGTAGCAGTGACACGTCACATGCAGTATAATGATAAAAGCAGCGATGCCTCACATACAGAATAGTAATAGCAGCGGCAATCCCTCACATACAGCATTATTATAGCAGCAAGCACCCGCCACATACAGCATAATTATAGCAGCAGTGACCCCTCACATACAGCATAGTGATAACATCAGCAACCCCTCACATACAGTATAATGACAGCAACAGTGACTGCTCACATAAAGCATAGTGATAGCAGCAGCAGCATCTCACATACAGCATAGTTATAGCAGCAAGGACCCCTCACATACAGCATAGTGATAACAGCAGTGAGAACTCACATACAGCATAGTTATAGCAGCAGCGACACCACGTATACAGCATAGTGAAAGCAGTAGCGACCCCTAACATACAGCATAATGACAGCAGCAACGACCCCTCACATACAGCATAGTGATAACATCAGCAACCCCTCACATACAGTATAATGACAGCAGCAGCGACCGCTCACATAAAGCATAGTGATAGCAGCAGCAGCATCTCACATACAGCATAGTTATAGCAGCAGTGACCCCACATATACAGCATAATTATAGCAGTAGCGACCCTTCACATACAGCATAATGATAAAAGCAGCAACCCCTCACATACAGTATAATGATAGCAGCAGCGACCACTAGCATAAAGCATAGTGATAGCAGCAACAACCCCTCACATACAGCATAGTTATAGCAGCAGCGACCCCTCGCATACAGCATAGTGACAGCAGCAGCAACCTCTCACATACAGCATAGTGATAGCAGCAGTGAATGCTCATATACAGCATAGTGATACCAGCAGCGACCCTGCAAATACAGCATACTGATAGCAGAAGCGACCTCTCACATACAGCATAGTGATAGCAGCAGTGAATGCTCATATACAGCATAGTGATTGCAGCGGTAACCCCCTCACATACAGCATAGTGATAGCAGCAGTGACCCCTCACATACAGCAGAGTGAAAGCAGCAGCGACCCCTCACATACAGCATAATGAAAGAAGCGGCGAACCCTCATATACAGCATAGTGATAGCAGCAGCGACCCTCACATACAGTATAGTGATAGGAGCAGTGACCCCTCACATATAGCATAGTGATATCAGCAACGACCCCTCACTTACAGCATAGTGATAGCAGCAGTGACACCTCACATACAGAATACTGATAACAGCAGCATCCCCTCACATACAGCATAGTGATAGCAGCAGCGGCCCCTCACATACAGCATAATGATACCAGCAGCGACCCCTCACATACAGCATAGTGATAACAGCAGCATCCCCTCACATACCGCATAGTGATAGCAGCAGTGGCCCCCCTCACATGCAGCATAGTGATAGCAGCAGGAAGACCTCACATATAGCATAGTGAAAGCAGCAGCCACCCCTAAAATACAGCATAGTGAAAGCAGCAGCGACCCCTAACATACAGCATAATGACAGCAGCAATGACTCCTTACATACGGCATAGTGACAGCAGCTTCAAACCCTCACATGCAACATAAAGATAATAGCAGCAACCCCTCACGTACAGCATAGTGATAGCAGCAGCGACCCCTCACATACAGAATACTGATAACAGCAGCATCCCCTCACATAGAGTATAGTGATAGCAGCAGCGACCCTTCGCATACAGCATAATGATACCAGCAGCGACCCCTCACATAAAGCATAGTGATAACAGCAGCATCCCCTCACATACAGCATAGTGATAGCAGCAGTGACCCCCCCTCACATGCAGCATAGTGATAGCAGCAGGAAGACCTCACATACAGCATAGTGAAAGCAGCAGCCACTCCTAAAATACAGCATAGTGAAAGCAGCAGCGACCCCTAACATACAGCATAATGGCAGCAGCAGCGACTCCTCACACACAGCATAGTGATAGCAGCAGGGACCCCTCTCATACAGCGTAATGATAGCAGAAGCGACCCCTCACATGCAGCATAGTGATAGCAGCAGGGACTCCTCACATACAGCATAATGATAGGAGCAGCGACCACTCACATACAGCATAGTGATAGCAGCAGCGAGCCCTGACATACAGTGTAATGACAGCAGCAATGACCCCTCACATACAGCATAGTGATAGCAACATCGATCCCTCACATACAGCATAATGATAGCAGCAGGGACCCCTCACATACAGCATAATGATAGCAGCAGTGACCCCTCACATACAACATAATGATAGCAGCAGCAACTCCTCACATACAGCATAGTGATAGCAGCAGGGACCCCTCACATACAGCGTAATGATAGCAGAAGCAACCCCTCACATGCAGCATAGTGATAGCAGCAGGGACTCCTCACATACAGCATAATGATAGCAGCAGCGACCACTCACATACAGCATAGTGATAGCAGCAGTGAGCCCTGACATACAGTGTAATGATAGCAGCAACGACCCCTCACATACAGCATAGTGATAGCAACATCGACCCCTCGCATACAGCATAATGATAGCAGCAGGGACCCCTCACATACAGCATAATGATAGCAGCAGCGACCCCTCACATACAACATAATGATGGCAGCAGTGACCCCTCACTTACAGCATATTTCTTGCAAGAGCAACCCCTCACATACAGCATAGTGATAGCAGCATCAACCCCTCACATACAGCATAATGATAGCAGCAGCGACCCCTCACATACAACATAATGATAGCAGCAGCGACTCCTCACATACAGCATAGTGATAACAGCAGCGACCCATCACATACAGCATAGTGATAGCAGCACCGACCCATCAAATACAGCATAGCGATAGCAGTAGCAACCCTTCAGATACAGCATAGTGATAGCAGCAGTGACGCCTCACATACAGCATAGTCATAGCAGCAGTGACCCATCACATACAGCATAGTGTTAGCATCAGCATCCCCTCACATACAGCATAGTGATAGCAGCAGTGACCCATCACATACAGTATAAAGATAGCAGCAGAGACCCCTAACATACAGCATAGTGTTAGCATCAGCGACCCCTCACATACAGCATAGTGATAGCAGCAGTGTCCCCTCACATGCAGCTTAATGATAGGAGCAGTGACCCCTCACATACAGGATAGTGATAGCAGTAGCGACTCCTCACATACAGCATAGTGATAGCATCAGCGACCCCTCACATACATCATAGTGATAGCAGCAGCGACCCATCACATACAGCATAGAGATAGCAGCAGCGACCCCTCACATACAGCATAGTGGTAGCAGCAGCGACCCATCACATACAGCATAGTGATAGCAGCAGCGACCCTTTACATACAGCATAAAGACAGCAGCAGTGACCCCTCACATGCAGCATAATTATAGCAGCAGAAACCCTTCACATAAAACACAGTGATAGTAGCAGTGACACCTCACATACAGCATAGTGATAGCAGCAGCACCCCCTCACACACAGCATAGTGACAGCAGTTTCAAACCCTCACATGCAACATAATGATATTATCAGTGACCCCTAACATACAGCATAGTGATAGCTGCAGTGACCCCTAACATACAGAGTAATTAAAACAGCAATGACCCCTCACATACAGCATAATGATAGAAGCAGCGCCCCCTCACATACAGCATAGTGATAGCAGCATCACCCCTCACATACAACAAAGTGATAGCAGTAGCAACCCCTCAAATACAGCATATTGAAAGCAGCAGCAACCCCACACATACAGCATAGTCATAGCAGCAATAAACCCCCCACGTTCAGAAAAATGATAAAAGCAGCAGCCCCTCACATACAGTGTAAAGATGGCAGCAGAGACCCCTCACATACAGCATAGTAATACAAGCAGTAACCCCTCACATACAACATAATGACAGCAGCAGCAACCCCTCACATACAGCATAATTATAGCAGCAACAACCCCTCACATACAGCATAATGATGGCAGCAGCAACCCCTCACATAAAGCATAGTGATAGCAGCAGCAACCCCTCACATAAAGCATAGTGATAGCAGCAGGGACCCCTCACATACAGCATAATGATAGCAGTAAGGACCCTTCACATACAGCATAGGTGATAGCAGCAGCAACCCCTTCACATACAGCATTGTGAAAACAGCAGTGAACCCTCACATACAGCATAATTATTGCAACAGCAACCCCTCACACACAGCATAGTGAGAGCAGCAGTGACCCCTCACATACTGCATAGTGATAGCAGCAGGAACCCCTCGCATACAGCATAGTGATAGCAGCAGTGACCCCTCACATACAGCATATTGATAATAGCAGCGATGCCTCACATACAGCATAGTGATAGCAGCAGCGAACCCTCACATACAGCATAGTTATAGGAGCAGTGACCCCTCACATGGATCATATGA
The DNA here is from genome assembly GCF_019279795.1 of Protopterus annectens. NCBI lineage: Eukaryota > Metazoa > Chordata > Ceratodontiformes > Protopteridae > Protopterus > Protopterus annectens. Next base: position 1,509,587,250 of record NC_056745.1, read on the forward strand.
TAGTAGCAGCAACCTCTCACATAGAGCATAGTGATAGCAGCAGCTACCCCTCACATACAGCATAGAGATAGCAGCAGTGACCCTTTACATACAGCATAATGACAGTAGCAGTGACCCCTCACATGCAGCATAATGATAGCATCAGCGAACCCTCACATACAGCATAGTGATAACAGCAGCGACCCCTCTCATACAGCACAGTGATAGCAGCAGCTACCTCTCACATACAGCATAGTGAAAGCAGCAGCGACCCCCCACATACAGCATAATGATACCAACAGGGAACCCTCACATACAGCTTAGTGATAGCAGTAGCCACCCCTCACATACAGTATAATGATAGCAGCAGCAACCGCTTACATACAGCAGAGTGATAGCAGCAGCAACCCCTAACATTCAGCATAATGCTAGCAGCAGCAACCCCTCACATGCAGCATAGTGACAGCAGCAGCAACCCCTCACAAACAGCATAGTGATAGCAGTAGTGACCTATCACAAGCAGAATAATGATAGCAGCAGTGCTCCCTCACATACAGCATAATGATAGCAGCAGCGACCCCTCACATACAGCATAGTGATAGCAGTAGCATCCCTTCACAAACAGCATAGTGATAGCAGTAGTGACCTATCACATGCAGAATAAGGATAGCAGCAGCGCCCCCTCACACACAGCATAATTATAGCAGCAGCGACCCCTCACATACAGCATAGTGATAGCAGCAGCGACCCCTCACATACAGCATAATGATAGCAGCAGCGACCCCTCACATACAGCATAGTGATAGCAGCAATGAACCTCACATACAGTATAGTGATAGCAGCAGTGACCCCTCACATACTGCACAGTGATAGCAGCAGTGACTCCTAACATACAGCATAATGATAGCAACAGCGACACTTCCCATACAGCATTGTGATAGTAGCAGCAACCCCTCACATAGAGCATAATGATAGCAGCAGCAACCCTTAATATACAGCATAATGATAACAGCAGGGAAACCTCACATACAGCATAGTTATAGCAGCAGGGAAACATCATATACAGCATAGTGATAGCAGCAGTAACCCCTCACATACAGCATAATTATAGCAGCAGCGAAGCCTCACATACAGCATAGTGAAAGCAGCAGGGACATATCACATACAGCATAATGACAGCAGCAACAACCCCTCACATACAGTGTAATGATAGCAGCAGTGAACCCTCACAAGCAGCATAGTGAAAGCAGCAGTGACCCCTCACATAAAGAATAGTGACAACAGAAGCAACCCCCACAAACAGCATAGTGATAACAGCAGCGAGCCTTCACATACAGCATAGTTATAGCAGCAGTGACCCCTCACATACAGCATAGTGACAGCAGCAGCAACCCCTCACATACAGCATAGTGATAGCCACAGCGACCCCTCACATACAGCATAGTGATACCAGCAGCATCCCCTCACATACAGCATATTCACAGCAGCAGCGGCCTCTCACATAAAGCATAGTCATAGCAGCAGCGACTCCTCACATACAGCAGAGTGATAGCAGCAGTGACCCCTTACTTACAGCATAATTGAGGCAGCAGCAACCCCTCACATACAGCATAATGATAGCAGCAGCGACCCTTCAAATACAGAATAGTGATACAAGCAGCAGCACCCCCACATGCAGAATAGTGATAGCAGCAGCGAACCCTCACATAAAGCATAGTGATAGCAGCAGCGACCTCTTACATACAGCATAATGATAGCAGCAGCAATCCCTCACATACAACATAGTGATAGCAGCAGCAACCGCCTCACATACAGCACTGTGAAAACAGCAGCGAACCCTCACATACAGCATAATTATTGCAGCAGCAACCCCTCACATACAGCATAGTGACAGCAGCAGTGACCCCTCACATACAGCATAGTGATAGCAGCAGGATCCCCTCACATACAGCATAGTGATAGCAGTAGTGACCCCTCACATACAGCATAGTGATAACAGTAGTGACCCCTCACATGCAGCATAGTGATAGCAGCAGTGAACCCTCACATACAGCATAGTTATAGGAGCAGTGACCCCTCACATGCATTATAGTGATAGTACCAGCAACCTCTCACATAGAGCATAGTGATAGCAGCAGCTACCCCTCACATACAGCATAGGGATAGCAGCAGCGACCCTTTACATACAGCATAATGACAGCAGCAGTGACCCCTCACATGCAGCATAATTATAGCATCAGCGAACCCTCACATACAGCATAGTGAAAGCAGCAGCAACCCCTCACATACAACATAATGATACCAGTAGCGAACCCTCACATACAGCTTAGTGATAGCAGTAGCCACCCCTCACATACAGTATAATGATAGCAGCAGTGACCCCTTACATAAAGCAGAGTGATAGCAGCAGAGACCCCTAACATTCAGCATAATGATAGCAGCAGCAACCTCTCACATGCAGCATAGTGAAAGCAGCAGCAACCCCTCACAAACAGCATAGTGATAGGAGCAATGAACCCTCACATGCAGCATAATGATTGCAGCAGCAACCCCTCACATACAGCATAGGGATAGCAGCAGCGACCCATCACATACAGCATAGGGATAGGAGGAGCGACCCATCACATACAGCATAGGGATAGCAGCAGCGACCGCTCACATACAGCATAGTGAAAGCAGTAGCGACCCCTAACATACATAATAATGATACCAGCAGTAACCCCTCACATACAGCATAGTGATAGCAGTACTAAACCTCACAAACAGCATAGTGATAGCAGTAGCGACCTATCACATGCAGAATAATGATAGCAGCAGTGCCCCCTCACACACAGCATAATGATAGCAGCAACCCCTCACATACAGCATAGTGATAGCAGCAGCGACCCCTCACATACAGCATAGTGATAGCAGCAGTGACCCTCACATACAGCACAGTGGTAGCAGCAGTGACCCCTCACATACAGCATAATGATAGCAGCAGCAAGCCTTAATATACAGCATAATGATAACAGCAGGGTAACCTAAAATACAGCATAGTGATAGCTGCAGGGAAACCTCATATACAGCATAGTGATAGCAGCAGCAACCCCTCACATATAGTATAGTGGAAGCAGCAGTGACCCCTCAAATACAGAATAGTGATACAAGCAGCGACACCTCCAAACATGCAGCATAGTGAAAGCAGCAGTGACCCCTCACATACAGCATAATTATAGCAGTAACAAAGCCTCACATGCAGTATAGTGATAGGAGCAGTGACCCTTCGCATGCATTATAGTGATAGTAGCAGCAACCTCTCACATAGAGCATAGTGATAGCAGAAGCTATCCCTCACATACAGCATAGAGATAGCAACAGCGACCCTTTACATACAGCATGACAGCAGCAGTGACCCCTCACATGCAGCATAATTATAGCATCAGCGAACCCTCACATACAGCATAGTGAAAGCAGCAGCGACCCCTCACATACAGCATAGTGATACCAGCAGCGAACACTTAGATACAGCTTAGTGATAGCAGTAGCCACCCCTCACATACAGTAAAATAATAGCAGCAGCGACCCCTTACATACAGCAGAGTGATAGCAGCAGCAACCCTTAACATTCAGCATAATGATAGCAGCAGCAACCCCTCACATGCAGCATAATGAATGGAGCAGCAACCCCTCACATACAGCATAGGGATTGCAGCAGCGACCCCTCACATACATCATAGTGAAAGAAGTAGCGACCCCTAACATACATAATAATGATATCATCAGCGACCCCTCACATACAGCATAATGATAGCAATAGCAACTCCTCACAAACAGCATAGTGATAGCAGTAGCAACCTATCACATGCAGAATAATGATAGCAGCAGCGCCCCCTCACACACAGCATAATGATAGCAGCAGCGACCCCTCATATACAGCATAGTGATAGCAGCAGTGAACCCTCACAAGCAGCATAGTGAAAGCAGCAGTGACCCCTCACATATAGCATATTGTTAGCAGCAGTGACCCCTCCATAAAGCATAGTGATAGCAGCAGTGACCCCTCACATACAGCATAGTGATAGCCTCAGCGATCCCTCACATACAGCATAGTGATAACAGCAATGACCCCTTACAAACAGCATAGTGATAGCAGCAGTGACCCCTCACATGCAGCATAGTGATAGCATCAATGACCGCTCACATACAGCATAGTGATAGCAGAAGTGACCCCTCACATACAGCAGAGTGATAGCAGCAGCGACCCCTCAAATACAGCATAGTGATAGCAACAGTGACCCCTCACATACAGCATAGTGATAACAGCAGTGGCCCCTCACATACAGCATAGTGATAGCCTCAGCGATCCCTCACATACAGCATAGTGATAGCAGCAATGACCCCTTACATACAGCATAGTGATAGCAGCAGCAACCCCTCAGATGCAGCATAGTGATAGCATCAATGACCGCTCAAATACAGCATAGTGATAGCAACAGTGACCCCTTACATACAGCATAGTGATAACAGCAGCGGCCCCTCACATACAGCTTAGTGATAGCAGCACACTCTCACATACAGCATAGTGATAGTAAAAGTGACCCCTCAAGTACAGCATAGTGATAGCAACAGCGACCCCTTACATACAGCATAGTGATAGCAGCAGTGACCCTTCACATACAGCATAGTGATAGCAGCAGCAACCCCTCACATAGAGCATAGTGAAAGCGGTAGTGACCCATCAGATACAGCATAGTGCTAGCAGTAGCGACCCCTCACATACAGCATAGTGATAGCAGAAACAACCCCTCACATACACCATAGTGATAGCAGCATCGACCCCTCAAATACAGCATAGTGATAGCAACAGTGACTACTCACATACAGCATAGTGATAGCAGCAGCGAACCCTCACATAGAGCATAGTGATAACAGCAGCAAACACTCACATACAGCATAGTGATATCAGCAGCGACCCCCCACATACAGCATAATGACAGCAGCAGCGACTCCTCACATACAGCATAATGATAGCAGCAGTGACCCCTCAGATACAGCATAGTGATAGCAGCAGTGACCCCTCACATACTGCATAGTGATAGCAGCAGCAGCAACTCCTAACATACAGCATAAGGATAGCTGCAGGGACCCCTCACACACAGCTTAATGAAAGCAACAGTGACCCCCTCACATACAGCATAGTGATAGCAGCAGTGACCCCTTACTTACAGCATAATTGTAGCAGCAGTGACCGCTCACATACAGAATACTGATAGCAGCAGCAACCCCTCAAATACAGCATAGTAATAGCAGCAGTGACCCCTTACATACAGCATAGTGATAGCAGCAGCTAGCCTCACATACAGCATAGTGATAGCAGCAACGTCCCCTCACATACAGCATAATGACAACAGCAGCGACCCCTCACATACAGCATTGTGACAGAAGCAGCGACCCCTCACATTCAGCATAGTGATAGCAACAGCGACCCATTACATACAGCATAATGATTGCAGCAGCGACCCCTCACATACAGCATAGTGATAGCTGCAGTGACCCCTCACATACAGAATAATGATAGCAGAAGCAAACTTTGACATTCAGCATAGTGATAGCAGCAGCAACCCCTCAGATGCAGCATAGTGGAACAGCAGTGACCCCTCACATACAGCATAATGAAAGCCGCAGTGACCGCTCATATGCAGAAAAGTGATAGCAGCAGTGACCCCTCACATACAGCATAATACTAGCACCAGCGACTGATCACATACACCATAATGATAGCAGCAGCGACCACTCACATACCGCATAGTGATAGCAGCAGTGACCCATCACATACAGCATAGTGATAGCAGCATCAACCCCTCACATACAGCATTGTGATAACAGCAGCAACCCCTCATATACACCATAGTTATAGCAGCAGCAACCCCACACATACACCATAGTGAATGCAGCAGTGACACCTCACATACAGCATAATGATAGCAGCAGTGACCGCTCACATACAGCATACTGATAGCAGCAGCAACCCCTCAAATACAGCATAGTAATAGCAGCAGTGACCCCTCACATAGAGCATAGTGATAGCAGCAGCGAATCCTCTCATACAGCATAGTGATATCAGCAGTGACCCCTCACATACAGCATAGTGATAGCAGCAGCTACCCCCTCACATACAGAATTGTGATAACAGCAGCAACCCCTTATATACACCATAGTTATAGCAGCAGAAACCCCACACATACAGCATAGAGAATGCATCAGGGACCCCTAACACACAGTGCAATGATAGCAGCAGCGACCCCTCACATACAGGATAATGATAGAAGCAGCAACTCCTCACATACAGCATAGTGATATAAGCAGAGACCCCTCACATACAGCATAATGATAGCAGCAGGGACCCATCACATACAGCATAGTGATAGCAGCACTGACCCCTCACATACAGCATAGTGATAGCAGCAGCAACCCCTCACATACAGCATAGTGATATAAGCAGAGACCCCACACATACAGCATAATGATAGCAGCAGTGACCCCTCAGATACAGCATAGTGATAACAGCAGCGACCCCTCACATACTGCATAGTGATAGCAGCATCAAACCCTCACATACAGCATAGTGATAAAAGCAGAGACCCCTCACATACAGCATAATGATAGCAGCAGTGACCCCTCAGATACAGCATAGTGATAACAGCAGCGACCCCTCACATACAGCATATTGATAGCAGCAGGGACCCCTCACATACAACGTAATGATAGCAGCAGTGACCCTTCACATACAGCATAGTGATAGCAGCACTGACCCCTCACATACAGCATAGTGATAGCAGCAGTGACCCCACACATACAGCATAATGATAGCAGCAGTGACCCCTCAGATACAGCATAGTGATAGCATCAGCGACCCCTTACATACAGCATAGTGATAGCAGCAGCTACCCCTCACATACAGCATAGTGATAGCAGCAGCGACCCCTCACATACACATAGTGATACCAGCAGTGAACCCTCACATACAGCTTAGTGACAGCAGTAGCCACCCCTCACATACAGCATAGTGATAACAGCAGCTACCCCTAACATTCAGCATAATGATTGCAGCAGCAACCCGTCACATGCAGCATAGTGAAAGTAGCAGCAACCCCTCACAAACAGAATTGTGATAGGAGCAACGACCCCTCACATGCAGCATAAGGATAGCAGCAGCGACCCATCACATACAGCTTAGGGATAGCAGCAGAGACATCTCACATACAGCATAGTGATAGCGGCAGTGACCCCTCACATACAGCATAGTGATAGATGCAGTGACCTTTGTAATACAGCTTAGTGATAGCATCAGAGACCACTCACATGCAGCATAATGATAGCATCAGCAACCCCTCACAAACAGCATAGTGATTTCAGTAGCGACCCCTCACATACAGCATAGTGATAGCAACAGCAACCCCTCACATACAGCATAGTGATAGCTGCAGCGACTCTCACATACAGCATAATGATAGCAGCAGCGACCCTTCCCATACAGCATTGTGATAGTAGCAGTGACCACTCACATACAGAATAGAGATAGCAGCAGCAGCCTTCACCTACAGCATAGTGATAGCAGCAGTTACCCTTAATATACAGCATAGTGATAGCAGAAGGGAAACTTCACATACAGCATAGTGATAGCAGCAGTGACCCCTCACATATAGTATAGTGGAAGCAGCAGCGACCCCTCAAATACAGAATAGTGATACAAGCAGCGACCCCCCACATGCAGCATAGTGATAGCAGCAGCGACCTCTCACATACAGCATAGTGATACCAGCAGGAACCATGCACATACAGCATATTGATAACAGAGGCGACCCCTCACATACAGCATAGTGACAGCAGCAACAATCCCTCACATACAGCATAGTGATAGCAGCAGTGACCCCTCACATACAGCATAGTGATAGCAGCAGTGACCCCTTACATACTGCATAATTGTAGCAGCAGCGACCCATCACATGTAGCATTGTGACAGCAGCAGCAACCCCTCATATACAGCATAGTGATAGCAGCAGCAACAAACCCTCACATACAGCATAGTGATAGCAGCAGTGACCCCTCACATACAGCATAATTGTAGCAGCAGTGACCCTTCACATACAGCATTGTGACAGCAGCAGCAACCCCTCACATACAGCATAGGGATACCAGCAGCAACCCCTCACATACAGCTTATTCATAGCAGTACCAACCCCTTAATTAAAGCATAGTCATAGAAGCAGTGACCCCTCACATACAGCATAGTGATAGCAGCAGTGACCCCTTACATACAGCATAATTGTAGCAGCAGTGACCCTTCACATACAGCATAATGATATCAGCAGGGACCCCTCAAATATAGAATAATGATACAAGCAGCGAGCCCCCCACATGCAGCATAGTAATAGCAGCAGCGACCCCTCACACAAAGCATACTGATAGCAGCAGTGACCTCTAACATACAACATAATGATAACAGCAGGGACCCCTCACATACAGCAATGTGTAGCAGCAGCAAAACCTTACATACAGCATAGTGACGGCACCAGCCAACCCACACATTAAGCATAGTGATACCAGCAGCGACCCCTCACATACAGCATATTGATAAGAGCAGTGACCCCTCACATAAAGCATAGTGATAGCAGCAGTGACCCCATACATACAGCATAGTGATACCCTCAGCGACCCTTCACATACAGCATAGTGATAGCAGCAATGACCCCTCAAATACAGCATAGTGATAGCAACAGTGACCCCTCACATACAGCATAGTGATAACAGCAGTGACCCCTCACATACAGCATAGTGATAGCAGCAGCAACCCCTCACATACAGCATAGTGATAGTAAAAGTGACACCTCAAGTACAGCATAGTGACAGCAACAGTGAGCCCTCACATACAGCATAGTGATAGCAGCAGTGACCCCTCACATACAGCATAGTGATAAAAGCAGCCACCCCTAACATACAGCATAGTGACAGCAGCAGCAACCCCTCACATACAGTATAGTGATAGCCGCAGCAACCCCTCACCTACAACATAATGAAAGCAGCAAGGACCCTTCACAGACAGGATAGTGATAGCAGCAGTGACCCCTCACATACAGCATGGTGATAACAGCAGTGACCCCTTACATACAGCATAATTGTAGCAGCAGCGACCCTTCACATGCAGCATTGTGACAGCAGCAGCAACCCCTCACATACAGCCTAGTGATACCAGGAGCAACCCCTCACATACAGCATATTCATAGCAGCAGTGACCCCTCACATACAGCATAGTGATAGCAGCAGTGACCCCTTACATACAGCATAATTGTAGCAGCAGTGACCCTTCACATACAGCATAATGATATCAGCAGGGACCCCTCAAATGTAGAATAATGATACAAGCAGCGAGCCCCCCACATGCAGCATAGTAATAGCAGCAGCGACCCCTCACACAAAGCATAGTGATAGCAGCAGCTACCTCTAACATACAACATAATGATAACAGCAGGGACCCTTCACATACAGCAACATGTAGCAGCAGCAAAACCTTACATACAGCATAGTGACGGCACCAGCAAACCCACACATAAAGCATAGTGATACCAGCAGTGACCCCTCACATACAGCATATTGATAAGAGCAGTGACCCCTCACATAATGCATAGTGATAGCAGCAGTGACCCCTCACATACAGCATAGTGATAGCCTCAGCGACCTTTCACATACAGCATAGTGATAGCAGCAGTGACACCTCACATACAGCATAGTGATAGCAGCAGCGACCCCTTACATACAGCATAGTGATAGCAGCAGTGACCCCTCACATACAGCATAGTGATAGCAACAGTGACCCCTCACATACAGCATAGTGATAACAGCAGCGACCCCTCACATACAGCATAGTGATAGCAGCAGCAAACCCTCACATACAGCATAGTGATAGTAAAAGTGACACCTCAAGTACAGCATAGTGACAGCAACAGTGAGCCCTCACATACAGCATAGTGATAGCAGCAGTGACCGCTCACATACAGCATAGTGATAACAGCAGCCACCCCTAACATACTGCATAGTGATAGCAGCAGTGACCCCTCACATACAGCATAGTGATAGCAACAGCGACCCCCTCACATACAGCATAATGATAGCAGCAAGGACCCTTCACAGACAGCATAATGAAAGCAGCAGTGACCCCTCACATACAGCATGGTGATAACAGCAGTGACCCCTTACATACAGCATAACTGTAGCAGCAGCGAGCCTTCACATACAGCATTGTGACAGCAGCAGCAACCCCTCACATACAGCCTAGTGATACCAGGAGCAACCCCTCACATATACCATATTCATAGCAGCAGTGACCACTCACATACAGCATAGTGATAGCAGCAGTGACCCCTTACATACAGCATAATTGTAGCAGCAGCGACCCTTCACATACAGCATAATGATATCAGCAGGGACCCCTCAAATATAGAATAGTGATACAAGCAGTGAGCCCCCCACATGCAGCATAGTAATAGCAGCAGCGACCCCTCACACAAAGCATAGTGATAGCAGCAGCGACCTCTAACATACAACATAATGATAACAGCAGGGACCCCTCAAATACAGCAAAGTGATAGCAGCAGCAACACCTTACATACAGCATAGTGACAGCACCAGCAACCCCTCACATACAGCATAGTGATACCAGCAGTGAGCCCACACATACAGCATATTGATAGCAGCAGTGACCCGTCACATACAGCATAGTGATAGCCTCAGCGACCCTTCACATACAGCATAGTGATAGCAGAAATGACCCCTCACATACAGCATAGTGATAGCTGCAGCAACCCCTCACATACAGCATGGTGATAGCATCAGAGACCCCTCACATACAGTATAAAGATAGCAGGAGCGACCCCTCATTTATAGCATAGTGATAGCATCAGTGACCCCTAAAATACAGCATAGTGATAGCAGCAGCAACCACTCACATACAGCATAGTGATAGCATCAGCGACACCTCACATACATCATAGTGATAGCAGCAGCAAACCCCACATACAGCATAGTGATAGAAGCAGTGACCCCTCACATACAGCATATTGATAGCAGCAATGACCCCTCACATGCAGCATAGTGATAGCAGCAGTTACCCCTCACATACAGCATAGTGATAGCAGCAGCAAACCCCACATACAGCATAGTGATAGCAGCAGTGACCCCTCACATACAGCATATTGATAGCAGCAATGACCCCTCACATACAGCATAGTGATAGCAGCAGCAACCCGCCACATACAGCATAGTGATAGCAGCAGCAACCCCTCACATACAGCATTTGGATAGCAGCAGCGACTCCTAACTTACAGCATAGTAATAGCAGCAGTGAACCCTCACATACAGCTTAGTGATAGCAGCAGTCACCCCCTTACATACAGCATAGTGATAGCAGCAGCAACCCCTCAAATATAGCATAATGATATCAGCAGTGACCCCTCACATAAAGCATAGTGATAGCAGCAGCGACCCCTCACATACAGCATAGTGAAAGCAGCAACAACCCCTCACATAGAGCATAGTGATAGCAGCATTGAATCCTCACATACAGCATAGTGATAGCAGCAGCGACCCCCTCACATCCAGCATTGTGATAAAAGCAGCATACCCTCATATACACCATAGTTATAGCAGCAGCAACCCCACACATACAGCATAATGAATGCAGCAATGACCCCTCACATGCAGCAGAGTAATAGCAGCAGTGACTTCTCACATACAACATAGTGATAGCAGCAGTGACCGCTCACATACAGCATAATCATAGCAGCAGCGACCCCTCACATACTGCATAGTGATAGCAGTAGTGACACCTCACGTACAGCAAAGTGATAAGAAAAGAGACCCCTCACATAGAGCATAGTGATAGCAGCAGCAACGCCTCACATACAGCATAGTGATAGCAGCAGTGACCCCTCACATATAGCATAGTGATAGCAGCAGTGACCCTTCAAATACTGCATAGTGATAGCATCAGTGACCCCTTACATACAGCATAGTGACAGCAGCAGCAACCCCTCACATACAGCATAGTGATAAGAGCAGCAACCCCTCAGATAGAGCATAGTGATAGCAGCAGCAACGCCTCACATACAGCACAATGATAGCAGCAGCAACACCTCATATACAGCATAGTGATAGCAGCAGTGACCCTCACATAAAGCATAGTGATAGGATCAGCATCCCCTCACATACAGAATAGTGATATCAGTGGTGGACCCTCACATACAGCATAGTGATAGCAGCAGCGACTCCTAACATATAGCATAGTAATAGCAGTAGTGACCCTTCACATACAGCATAGTGATAGCAGCAGCAACCCCTCACATACAGCATAGTGATAGCAGTAGCAACCCCTCACATACAGCATAGTGATAGCAGCAGCAACCTCTCACATACAGCATAGTGATAGCAGCAGTAACCACTCACATACAGCATAATCATAGCAGCAGTGACCCCTCACATACAGCATAGTGATAGGAGCAGTGACCCCTCATGTACAGCAAAGTGATAGGAAAAGCAACCCCTCACATAAAACATAGTGATAGCAGCAGCAACCCCTCAGATACAACATAGTGTTAGCAGCAGTGACCCCTCACATACAGCACAATGATAGAAGCAGCAACCCCTCATATACAGCATAGTGATTGCAACAGCGACCCTCACATAAAGCATAGTGATAGGATCAGTGACCCCCTCACATGCAGCATAGTGATATCAGTGGCGGCCCCTCACATCCAGCATAGTGATAGAAGCAGCGACCCCTCACATACAGCATAGTGATAGCAGCAGCAACCCCTCACATACAGCATAGTGATAGCAGCAGTGACCCTTCAAATACTGCATAGTGATAGCATCAGTGACCCCTTACATACAGCATAGTGACAGCAGCGGTGACCCGTCACATACAGCATAGTGATAAGAGCAGCAACCCCTCAGATAGAGCATAGTGATAGCAGCAGCGACCCCTCACATACAGAATAGTTATAGCAGCAGCTACCCCTCACATCCATCATAGTGGTAGTAGCAGCAACCATTCACATACAGCATAGTGATATCAGCAGCAACCCATCACATACAGCATAGTGGTTGCAGCAGCGACCCATCACATACAGCATAGTAATAGCAGCAGCGACTCCTAACATACAGCACAGTGATAGTAGCAGCGAACCCTCACATACAGCTTAGTGATAGCAGTAGGCACCTCTCACATACAGTATAATTATAGCACAGCAACCCATCAAATACAGCATAGTGATAGCAGCAGCGTCCCCTAACATACAGAGTAATGATAGCAGCAGTGACCCCTCACATACAGCATAGTGACAGCAGCAGCGACCCCTCACATACAGCATTGTGATAGCAGCAGGGACCCCTCACATACAGCATAGTGACAGCAGCAACAGCCTCTCACATACAGCATAATGATAGCAGCAGTGAACCCTCACACACAGCATAGTGATAGCAGCGGCAACCCCTCACATACAGCATAGTCATAGCAGCAGTGACCCATCACATACAGCATAGTGACAGCAGCAACAGCCTCTCACATACAGCATAATGATAGCAGCAGTGAACCCTCACACACAGCATAGTGATAACAGCAGCGAGCCCTCAGATACAGTGTAATGATAGCAGGAGCTACCCCTCACATACATCATAGTGAGAGCAGCAGCGTCCCCCAACATGTTTTTTCTAAGTGTAATCATGCCTGTATTTCAAAGAGTTTTGGAGTTCATTGTACAAGTGAGCACTCAGTGTACACTATTGTTTTATAGTTTTATGAGTAGCTCTGGCATGTTAGATTGGTTAATTAGCACGTGATTCAGCTTGTTATGCTTTCATAAGAATATTCTGCCATTTCCCTTTGTTAATAGGGGCTACACTACTTGTAGAGCCATTTAATTTATAAGAAATAGCTCACTGTCATGTGAATAGCATGCCACGCTGCTTCCATCATAGCAGCACACAGTGTGGCTGTTAATGAATCTAGCACCCATTTTTTAAGTTATGTACCTTTTCTACAGCCCACTTGTCATAGCATCTCCTTTTCCATTTAAATTCCCAAGTCTAACTAGTGCAGTTTTATTGCTCCCCATATTCTTGCAGTTGTCCATTGACAAGTGCATTACCCAATTAATCATCCCTCCTATCTGTGTCCTGTCTAACTGGTCGTACTTTATTTTGAATTGGTGAAGAAACTATCAAATTCTTCTCAATGTTGTTTTAAAGGAATGCTGGGGGTTGTGCTGCTTTACAAATGTCAATATCCATGCTATTCTCTCACATCGAACCCACTCAGGAGCCATCTGGCACTCTTCATGTAGGATTTTGCATTTGCCATTATCCTGGTGATGCTTTTCATGTTTTAAAAGTACAACTTAAAAGTGAGAGACAAACTACTCTATTATAATGAGTCTGTCTCTGTCCATTGTACATCCTGGAGGTATTAGACCAATTAACCAAAACTGCACATCGTCTTTGTTTGGCAACAGTCTTCTAGTAGCCAAATAAATGGCTTCTATTAAAACCTAGAGTATATGCACGTCCAAATTATGTGGGGATAATATTTGTCCTGTACCTGGCATCTCCAACAAAATTAAGTGGTTGTCCATTTTTACTGAAATAGCCTAAAAAGGGATTCTTGCCATGTATGTATAATTTAAGTATCAAATATTTCTGTGTGCATGAACTCACATTATTCTATTCCACTGCTCTCATACTATGAGTATATTTAACATTTTGCTCCACTTTTGAAATACCGAAATGCTTATCCTGAGAATTATCCTCTCCTTTATTTTAAATCCCCTTTCTGTAGTGCTATCTGTGTTTTGACCACCTCTTCAAATAGGTTCATAAGTTCATAGGTTGGTACTGGGCTATCTGCCGGAAGGCATATATTAGCCCAGCCATGTTGTACAGTATTCACCGCCCCTTTAGTAGTTCCCTAGACCCTTGTACTAACAGCTAGTACCCTTGGTCCCTATCTAGTAGTGCTGTTGGTGTGATCCCCAGTGTGAACTTTCTGTTATCCATCCACTCATCTAGGTTCCTCTTGAAGAGTGATAGTAAGGGGCTCTGTCTTATGTAGATCGGGACCCTGTTCCATAGTAAGGGAAGTCTCTGTGAAGGGAATCTATCTATCTAGATGTGTTTTTGGTGCCATCACACCTTAATTTGCATTTCCCCAACCTGTATTACTTCTCTTAGCTGTAAATACTGCCATCACCTGAATTCATGCTTTATATTATCAGTGATGTTTTTTGCAGCTTGTCTTATGAATATTATAACCATGCTAGTGTATCCCAATCATATTTGGGCATACTAAAGTTAAATGAATCCATTGTGATAGAAAGCCTAACTAGGACTTTCATATAATGCATTAGCATTGAGGGCACATCTTGTTTCATGGGATTTTCTACAAGAAACATTAACGGGGCCATGGATTTTGCAGGTTTTTCTGGATTTTGCCTTTGTTTTGATATTTTTCTGTTCCTTAGCATAAGCTAATAAGGCCTTTTTGTGAGTTTATTATATCAGAGAGTTTTTAATGCCAGTTCTGTTTTGTACTATACATTGAACAGTTGGCACTCTGCATTATGAATGATCTTGAAGTGTGTGTGCATGGGGGGGAGTAGTCTTTATGTGAAAATACAATGCATGCTGATAATTTGCTGTATGATTTTACATTGCATTCAGTTGCCACTCCTGAGTTTTATGCACAGCTTTTTCATGTGAAACATTTTCTAGTTATATCTTCATTCTGGCAAAACAAAAATACTATTTCCATCCGTATGATGTCATACCTAATATATAGTTTAAGTTTCTTTAAATTTATCCTGGAGTGCATACACCTAAGATAGTCTTTTCTGGATGAATCATATCTGCAATCTCATATGCAGGTAGTTAAACATCTCGTAAAATTTTTTTAGTTAATTTCTTGTAGTATTCATAATAACAATACTTAAAAAATAAAATATTTTGCTAAGGATTCTCGACCAGTATAAAACTTTCTGCCTGTCTATTTCAGATACAAATGACAACTACTGACAATGACAGACTAGGAAGGGGATTTAGGGCATAAAACCATTTAGACCATTTCATACAGCTTTCTGCTCAAGACCCATATGAGCAGGATTAAGTGCTGTGGATTACTGTTTAGAGTCTCTGGCCTCATCTCTAACTGTTGGCTTTTAATAATCTCTTCAAAGTTTAGAAGATACTGCTGACAGAGCAGAATCATTTTGGTGATACAGAATATCAATACTAGGTCTCATTTTTAGATGAAGTTTTTATCACTGGACTGCATATACTTTGAAAAGAGTTTTTTTTTTTTTGAAAAACATTACGTACCTTACTATTATAATGCCTTTTTGGATTCATTAAAATAAACATGGTCAGAATGAATTTTTTTTTCCTTAAACACAATGGCAACAACTGTCATTTTTTAGCATAAAGCTCTGTATATAATTACTAATGAAGCTTGTATTTGTAACTTTTTTTCATCAACAGTGAAGTGGCAATCACCTTGTATCACTTCTTGTTTGAAGATGAAGGATCTCAATGCCGGGTGGATTATTTAAGCCTTCACTTCTTATTCTCTACATATGAACTTGATATGTATCGAGTGGTCAGAAATATCTGATCCAGGATTTGCCACCAGAAATATCTGATCCAGGATTTGCTACCAGATCTCTAGGAGATTTCCTTCCCTTTCTTGTGGTTTATGATAAATTTAACATGATGGAGAGACTTTGGCTGCAGGTTTTTTTTTTTTTTTTTTTACTTCAGGAAGAATCTAATTGCACTTTATGATATATATTTATTTATTCATTAGTAAGAATGTGAGGTCAGAGTAACAGCACCTGTCCATATTCTGCCGTTTTTTCATTAAAATATGTTTTGACACATGGCTTTCAATGGTTTCAGTACCAGACCATTTCTAGACATATACAGTGGGTCGATTCTACTTTTTGTTGCTCCAAATTCATAACAATTATAAATCCCCTCAGAGAAGAGATGAATCCGAGCATTTAAAGAATTTTGTTAATGATGGATGCACAGTCATTAGGTATTTTGATCACATCATAAATGGCAAATTTACATAGAACAGTGACACTTTTTTGCCACTGTTTCTTTGTGCACACTTCTCTCTGCAAGCTGTGAGCATATAGGATGGAGGCTGATTGTACTGTGATTTGGTGTGGGAGGGAGCCAAATACATAAGATTTAATGGACATTTTATTATTAAGAACAGGAATTCTGTCTAGCTGTAATTTTCAAACATGTATGATGTCATCTGTCATGTATTACTGCACTGCATTGTGACTTAGTAGCTGTTTTTCCGGGCACTGAATTGCATGTGCATGTAAATATTCATGTACAAGTATATGATACTACATGGATTCAAAATGAATCATCACTTCTCATTCTGCTGAAATGTAACGAATTGCAACCAAGCCACTGATAAAGAAACGGCCAACAAATTAGACGTAAAATATGATAAAATAGCTGAAGAAAGGAAAGAAGTTGAATGTTGATTTGTGATAGCCATTATATATATATATATATATATATATATATATATATATATATATATATATCTGTGTATGTGTGCATGTGTGCATGTGTGCATGCCTGCGTGTGTGTGTGTGTGTGTGTGTGTGTGCACATGTGCATATGTGTGTGTACGTCCATGTGTATATGTGTGTATGTGAGTGTGTGTGTGTGTGTGTATATACATATATATATATATATATATATATATATATATATATATATATATATATATATATATATATATATATATACATACATACATGCATATATACAAACAAATTCTGAAAATGAAGATTTTGTTGCATAAGCACTGCTGTCATGTGTACGGATATATGAAAACATTACGTTATTAAGCGATGCGACGATTAGCGAATGTTGATATTTTATATAGGTTATTTGCGGTGTCTGCTTGTGCATTTTTCAAATTATTAACAGATTATTCTTAGCTGTTAAAACACTCCTTTTATATCTGAACTCCATATATGAATATTACAACACATAAACATAACCACCAATTAAAGTGCAGAAAACTGGATGTTAGCAAAGAAAACTTTTGCTAAACTGATCAGTGTATACTTTTGCATTTACCCATGTTGAGTACTTTTAAATATGCAGTTATCAATGATTATTTTGCTAATGTAAAGTAACTGACTACCAGTTTAGAGCTTGTGGTATTGATATAATTAATATAATGTTACAGGGTGCAGACTACGTACCTCTTTACTTACCTACATAAGGTTTCATCTCCGTACCCCTGATTTCTAAATGTATCGTCTCTGAGGTTGTAAAATTGTGGGATATAAACAAAAGTTTGTTTAACTACTTGCTTTTGCCATTTAATCCAAGTTGCTTGACCTCAGAGTCAATATATACATGTAAGAGCAACATGCTCACCAAAGAAGGAATCATTAAATCACTGCTTGACTGTCTTCCTGTATCTTGAAACAGAATCAATTTATTGAGCCTCAGCTAAATGAGACCCAGTGAATCATTAAATATTCTTCTAGACTGTTTAATGGTTTGCAAGAGACTGAATCATCTTAAAAACCATACGCAGTAAAATGGTGTTAGATTGTTTGAAATGTAAAAACAAACTGAACTATATGCAGAATATTATAAGAATCACTCAGCCAGTCAGTAACTGATTAAGTGAAATGTATTTCATCTTATCTGATTGGCAGAATGACATTGCCGTGAAACATGCACACCTCTGAGTTGTGTACACATCTCTGTAAGGACTGACAACTTTATAATTAGATGGGAGAAGGAAGGAATGCAATACCCAAAAGTGAGAACATCTAAGTCTTCATGAACTAACATTTGGACTGTCAAGTTTTGAAAAAATAAAATATCCTTTAAAAGAACTAGCCATCAGAGTCATAAAATGCCGAACTTTATATAATAGTATTTACGAAGTAAGCATTATCTGCATTCTGTAATGAAAACTTAATGAAATTACTGCAATAAGATAAAAAGGAGACATGATGGTATTACAACATCTGGCAGTTATTTTAGAGAGTTAAGAAAGTGTTAATGATCTGTTTCCTGTGATCCATTGCTGCAAGTTTTTTTCCCCTCAGCCTCTGATGCCTAACTGAATGACTTTTCGTAAGTCACTAAACCAGACAGCGCTCCTGGGCTGAGTCCAAAAAAGGTCCATGGAGATTAGTGCGCTAACCCAGAAAACAATTACACCATCAACAACACAATTCCTTACCTCTTTCAGGAATTTCATTGAGAATTGTGGTGATTAACAGTACCAGATAGCTGTTCTACTGAAGGCCTTACCCTGACATGACCTGTAACATCCGCTACACTGACCATTGGCAATTGCGCAGGCAGAAACATGACAAAACTATGATTTGCCTAATACAGTTGCCACAACAAAAGCAACAGAGAAGGACTGCCATAGAAGCTTTCAAGAGGAGTTCTGGGCAAAAAATGTATATATTAAAGAAATGTGTATTCCTCTCATCTATATGCGGGAAGGACCCTTCATGTGTACACCCATAAAGCTTCCAGAATTTATTTTCTATTATAATATGTTTCTCTAGAATCTTAGATAAAAATGACAAGAATATATTAATTTTCTTTGCTGAAACAATATTTAAGACACGGTGACATTTGCAGCTATGTTTGATGTTTACTTGTAGCTGACCAAGCTTAAACAGGAAGTGTAAATAATTTTCAAGGGGTCCAGTACACCATGTTCTAGTGAGTCAAAGTGACATTACTGGCAGACAAATAAATCTGCAGTAAAGGAAATTATGTGAGGTTATCCATCTGCTTTAATGAATGGCTTGGGCTTTCCTGGCAAGTGTGCTAACTGGCCATCACCAGATTCCATTTGCTGTAACTGCAGAGATTTATAATAAATCCAGAAGGCTGTTTATCATTTGAAATAGACTGTACAACATCTGACAGGCCTAGTCTATAGGTTCATAGGTCAGTACTAGGCTATTTGCCCTAGGGCCTATATAAGCCTAGCCAAAAAGGTACACTGGCTTTCACCACCCAAGTAAATTATTTTCCTGTGCTCCTGTCAAGCAGAGCCACAGAAGTGATCCCCGGGCTGAATTTCCTATTTCCCATGCAATCATCAAGATTTTTCTTGAAGAGTGCTAATCAGGAGCTCTGTTTGACATAGATAGGTAGTCTGTTCCAGAGTATGGGAAGTCTCTGGGACAGGAATCTATCCCTCCAGCATGTTCTGTTTGTTGTGGTGATAAGGTTAAGGTCCCTAGAGCGTGTAGCTCGGATGGATTGAGATTTCTTTAAGTGGAGCATGTCCAACAGCTCTGGGTTTGACATAGCTTTGTTGTTAGGCAGAGATCACCTCTGAGTAGGTGATATGCGACGGAGTAAAGCTGGAGTTTTTTGAGACGGTCTGCATAGGGCATCTGTTTGAGGCCAGTAATCCTCTTTGTGAGGCATTTCTGTGGCCTTTCCAGTTGTTGTAGATGACTTGTGAGGTACATACCAAAAGAGGCGTTGTACTCTATAATGGGTCTAATGAGTGATGAGTAGTGGGGAACGATGACCTCTTTTTTTCTGGATGAGAAACCTTTTGTGATGAGGTGTGCCATGTAGAAGGATTTCCTGACCACTGTGGCGATGTGATTATCAAAGGAGAGACTACTGTCCACCTGTGTCCCAAGGTCTCTTATCACACTTTCAGTGTTAAGTAGACTACTGCCTATGTGGTAGTTCATGAGTACAGAGTTTTTAGCAAAGGGGATGACAATGCACTTTTTGACATTGAGCTTGAGGCCATGGCTTTGATACCAGGCATCTGTCTCAGTGAGGCCCTTTTGCAGGATGCCCACATCGCTAGGAGTTTCGATTATGGCTCCTAGTTTGCAGTCATCTGCAAATTTAGTCAGCCAAAGACCTTCTGTGTTAGCCTGTACTTCAGAGAAGTAGATAGCAAACAGGAGAGGACCCAGGACTGAACCCTGTGGTACTCCACTTGTCACTGGTCTGAAGTTGGATTTGGAGTCTGCTACTTTCACAGTGTGGGTTCTGTCAGTGAGCCAGTTGGCAACTCATCTTGTGACATAGGGATTTATACCTAGTTTAGTGAGTTTATGTATAATTCCAGAGTGGGGGATGGTGTTGAAAGCCTTGGCGAGATCTAGATAGGCTGTGTGAGCCACCTTAACCTCATCTATGGCTTTGGTGACTGCTTCAAAGAAGTCTATCAGGTTTGGGAGACATGATCTGCCTTTTACAAACTCGAACTGTGTGGGGTCCAGAGTTTGGAGATTACCAATGTCTTTGTTTATGAGTTCCATGATGATATGTTCCATGGCCTTGCAGCCAAGGCTCATCAGGCTAATGGGACGGTAGTTCCCAGGGTCTGTCATGGCTACCCCTTTGTGGAGTTGGATAACCGTTACAGTGCACCATTCTATGGCCACAAAGCCAGAGGTGAGGCTATGACCGAACATGGTACTTAGGTGGGGTACCAGTTCATTCTGTAGTTCATGTAGAATGCAGTCTGGGATGTTGTCAGATCCTATGGATGCTGTGTTCTTGGCTTTGGAGAGTGAGGTTTTACCTGTGTAGCCATGATTACAGGAACTTTGCATTCTTCCAGTATAGAGATGGGCCCTTTAGGAGGTGAGAGGGGGGTAAAGTTAGCACTGAACCTATCTGCCAGGTTGTTGGCAATATCAGTTGGTTCTGTATATTTAGTGCCATTGTGCTGTAACTCAGAGCAGATCTGAGTGTTGCCATTGAGATTCTTGACATAGCTATAGAATGCTTTGTGGTTGTCTTTAGAACCAGTGGCAATTTTGTTTTCATAACTAGCTTTGGAGGATTTTATGAGGGATCTCATCTTCTTACTGAGGCTGACCAGAGAGTTCCAACAATCATGGATTTTCTCTTTTTTTGCAACAGTTTCT
>NC_056745.1:1509614247-1509706747 GCF_019279795.1 Protopterus annectens
TGCGGGAAGAACTGTAATATGCAGCTCATGGCAGCCAAGGAGAACAGCATCTCAGTTGAACAGTATAGTGGTGAAAAACAAAGGTAGTATTTCACTAGTCAGTCCTGGGACCGCTCTTGTTTGGCATCTACTTCTCTGAAGTATAGGCCAACACTAAGGGACTCTGGCTAACAAAGTTCGCAGATGACTGCAAACTAGGAGCCATTATTGAATCCCCAAATTATGTGGATATTCTACAAAAGGGCCTTACAGAAACAGATGCTTGGTGCCAGAGCCATGGGCTCAAGCTTAATGCCAAGAAATATATAGTTATCCCCTTTGGGAAAAAGCATGTACCCATGAATTACCACATAGGTGGCAGTACACTAAACACTGAAAGTGGGATGACAGACATAGGGACACAGGTGGACAGTGGTCTCAACTTCGATAACCACATTGTCACAACAGTCAGGAAATCCTTCTTTGTGACATACCTCATCACTAAGGACTTTTCATCCAGGAAAAATGAGGTCATTGGCCCACTGTACTCATCCCTCATTAGACCCATTATAGAGTATAACACCCCATTTGTTATGTACCTCACAACACATCTGCAACAGCTGGAAAGGTCGCAGAAATACCTTACTAAAAGAATCACAGGCCTAAAGCAGATGCCACATATTGACCGTCAAAATAATTCCAGCTATACTCTGTGGCATATCGTCTACTCAGAGGCGATCTCTGCTTAACATACAAGGCCATGTCAAACCCTGAGCTGTTGGACATGCTTGAGTTAAAGAAATCCCAATCCATCAGAGCCACATGCTTCTGGGATCTAAACCTTGTCATCACAATGAACAAAACATGCCGGAGGGATAGGTTCCTGACCCAGAGACTCCCCATACTCTGGCATAGACAGCTTATATATGTCAAGCAGAGTGCCTCCTTGGCCCTCTTCAAAAGGAATCTTGATGATTGGATAGGAGATAGGAAATTCACCCCAAGGATCATGTCAGTCACCCTGCTAGACAGGGGTCCAGGGAAGTAAATATTGCGTGAAGAAATATCCAGGGAATTGCTATAGCTAGGCTTGTATAGGCCCTAAGGCTGATAGCCTAGTACCAACCTATGAACCTATGAACTAGATGAACCAGAGTGATGGATTAATGTTTGAGGTACTGAAGCCATTTTAAGCAGCTAGTTCTGTGTCCATTTATAGGATCATAGGAGATTATTTGGCTATCAAACCAGAGGTCATTTTAAGCCTAGCCATTTCATACCAATGTCATTTTATTTATTTTATTTCATTTATTTATTTTATTTTACATTTGTTTACTGGGTAGTGCCAACTGGACTGGGAGCCCTTTTTCAGCGGAGACCCGGGGAGAAAAGCTCTAACACATACAGTACAAAATAGACAATGGACTGGAACAAACACGAAACAATACATATTAAGTAGATTCAACAAGTACAGAATAGCATTTTCAGTATTTGAGCTAGTTAATAATTTACATGTGGAACTCGGAGACTTATCAAAGAATATAGATTGAATAAAAAGTGAGAGAAGACAAAGAACTGTTTATTAGATAGAATTGTGAGAAAAAAAATAGTGAGTAGAAAAGGGCAGGACAAAAAAGAATTGCAGAAGTAAAAGAAAGGATGTAAGCAAGAGTGGACTGACACAGATGCAGGAAGAGAAAAAAAGAGCTAATACCATAGAAATGCTAGTCAATACACACGCTTGCATTTAGTGATGACTGCCCATGTCCAGGAGGGTTGATGGCTCTATCCCCAGTAAGAATTGATGGTGCCCCATCCACTCTTCCATGTTCCTCTTGAACCGTGTCATAGAGGTAGTTTCACATGAACTGGTAGCCTGTTCCAAAGATGTGACAATCACTGGGAGATAAATGTGTCCCTCCAGCATGTCCTGTTTAAGTTGCAGGCAATATTTAGGTCCCTGGAATGGATAGTCCAGTCCCATTTGATTTATGGATATGCAGCAAGTTCATTAGCTATGGGTCTTGGATTGCTCTGTAGGCCAGGCATATGTCTCCCCTAAGAAGCCTATATGATATGAAGTATAGTAACAATTTAATTTAATTTAAATTTTAATGTAATTGTAATGGCTTCTAAAAAAACGATTATGAATCAACATCTCTACTATTCTTAATCAGAGCGATGTTATTATTATAACAACATTTAAAATAAGAAAATAAGCTATATTCAACCACTTTACTGGGATCTATAATGTGAAAGCTGGAAGAAACATCCTAAATCAAATCTGAATAAATGTCACTGATCATACATCTCTCCTCTCCCAAACTAATAGCCATGGGATTCACATTTAAAACTATGCTATGGAAATGAATACAGCTTTGAATAAGACATTATTCTAGCTAAAGAGCGGAATTACCTGACTTAATTCTATTATAAATTCATGGGGAAAAAACATTTATCAAAGGATGGTAACTGAAAGTCTAGAACTTTATCTAGATATAACTTGTAAATGTGACATGATGTAATCAATTACAAGACTGAAAATGCCAGATTTACATTCTATGCAAAGTGAATATTAATGTTACAGTATAGATTTTAAAGCACAACAAACAAAGTCCGAACAAGAGAGTAATCCAGAGCTTCAATCCAATTGTGAAGCGCTTTTCGTCTTCCCTAGTAGGAAGACTTCTTCAGACAAGGTTAAAATCACTTTATACACTGTTATATAAGCAAAAAAGGAACCAAAAATCAGCGCTTAATGATAAAAATCACTTGCAGCTGCCCTTAGAAAAGAACGACTCCCATAGCTGTTAATGATCACAATACAAAAGTGTACTTTATAAACATTCCTGGTGTAAAATACCAGACATTCATCGCCATAAAATGAAAATAAACGCTAATAAAATATGTAAAATACAAATGTAAAGTACATCTATTACAATGCATATAACATCATAGTGTGCTATAGTCAATGTTGTCTTCAAAGACCACTCAAATTATGTAGTGCAAAATGCAACTACTGCGAGAGACACTACAAGATATTGCAGGTTGGAAAAAATAAAGTGAAGTAAAAATCACAAAACAGTCCTACATTTTGAATTGTGGGCAGTAAAACAGTTCACAAAATCCCCGTTCGTTCTTGTAGTCTTAGAAAGAAAAAGCCGTCGCTATAATGCACTAGTAAAAATTAAAGATTAAGCGAACGATCCGGCATATCAATGCTAGTCCTTCCAATGCACTGGAATCTATGTTTTGCATCCAGTTGACCCATAAATGTAAAACCTACTAAATAACCACCTATGTTCAATGATGTCAAACCAAATGAATCGTCAAACATATAGTAAAATACGCAAAATAACTAAAAACAGTAAGGTAGTCAAAAAAAAGAAATCAGCGAGTGAAGTAGTTAACCAACTACTTCATACTAAGAAGCTGGTTGCTGCGAGTGTTGTTTTGCTTCATATAGTCTCAGTAACCAACACATTCTGAAGTAAAAACATAATGGTAAAAAGAACGAGAGTCATGGTAGGTAGTTCCCAAACTGTACGGAAACGAAAAGGCTAAATACTAAATAACGTTAAATAACCACAGGAATGGCTGTGAATCTCAAAAACACTCGTGAAAACATAAACTACCTTCCTATATTTAAAAATAGGAGTACATCTAATAAATCGAAAACAAAGTAAATCTCAAGGTTGAAAAGTGCATGTATTAGCTAAAAAGTATTATCTTACCTGAAATAATTAAACTGCAATAGTTAAAAAATTAACAACTTCAAAGCCTGGAAAGTGTTAGCACAATGGGAACATGAATTTGTCTTCAAAAATGAAAATATGGAGAAGGTGAAGTTATACAACAGGGTTTTAGATGACATTTTTGTTATGTTTCAAGGAGCAGCAGATGAAGCAAATGCGTTTGTTAACACATTGAATAATAGTACATCATTTCTGAAGTTTACTTTTCACTATAGTGAGTACAATATTAATTATTTAGATGTGCAACTGGTAAAAGACAACACACGTAAGGCCTACACCGCAAAAATTTTTAGGAAACTAACGTATTCTAACACCATGCTGTACTTTTCAAGCTGTCACCCGTTTCACCAGAAAAAATTGGTGTTAAAAGGGCAATTAGTGAGAGCGGCCCGTATGACCACTGAAGATACTACCTTCTACGAAGAATGTTCCCTTTTGAAAACCATGTTTGTGCGACGAGGGTACCCAGGTCCTTTAGTGGATGAGATAACCAGTGAAGTAACTAATAAAAGTCGAATGAGAATTTTTTCACCAATTCTAACCATTAGGCTAGCAAATGTTAATACAGAAGTGCTGGATGAAGCAATTCTGCGGAGTTCGAACCCGTGTCATGCTTCAACCAACACTGAAGAGTTTTATTACTTCTTTTTCCTTAGAAGCTAGATTTATTAGAGACATCTTAGAAAGGAATTGGCAGCTATTTTCGTTGGAATCAGAGTTTTTGGAGAAACTAGGTAAACAACCTCACATTATTTTTAGAAAAGGGAAGAACCTTAAAAACGCTACAGAGAACCTTAAAAACACTACAGAGAACCCAACGACCAAACTTGTTTGCATTGAATGCACATATAAATGTGAAGCAAGCAACTATTGTAAATGTATTTTACCAGGGTCCACTTTCACTGTGAATGACAATACATACAAAGTAAGAGGTCGGTTCAACTGCAATTCAAGATCAGTAGTATATTTAGCTAGCTGTCAGTCATGCCCCGTTTTTGATATAGGGAAAACTGACAGAAAGCTAAAGGAAAGGATATACGAGCACACGTACAACATAAGGAAAACAATTATTACTAACACTTTAGCAAGACATTGCAATTCTTATCCATCCCACACTTTTTCTTTTAAAGTAATAGACCAGGTATTATTAGACGAAACAGGAGGACCCCAACAACTATTATTAGAGAAAAGAGAACTCATTTGGCAGTTAAAATTGAACTCATATACGACACCAGGGCTGAATGAAGTTACCTCTTTATCTTGTATTTTAAAGCTAAGAAGTTTGTTGAGGTAAAACTGTTAAGACTCATCACACTTACGAGAGCTTCCGTATGTCTTTACCTACTTTCACACCCTCATGCACACACACACACATATATATATATATATATATATATATATATATCTTTCTCCTTATCACCTGTCTTTTAGATTTATACAAAAAAAACCTTTATGTGTAGTATTAACATGCACTCATTCACAGATTAGAACATTGTACATTTTAAATAATAATTATAGTTGTAAACACACTGACTTCCTAGCACATGCTTTGTTCACACAAATAGACAGGCACACCAAAAGAGACTATATTAGTGTGTTGTCATTTTGATTGTTTATAGCATTCACTGTAGAACTGAACGCCGTCCGTGATTAGTACCTAGGGGACTTTGTCCCTTTAAAAGTTTCTGTGATAAGGAAGACACCCCCATTTTTGGTAATGATCTACCAACATGACGTAAGTTCTCTTGTTTATGGCAGTAACTTTCCAGGCTTTGAAGTTGTTAATTTTTTAACTATTGCAGTTTAATTATTTCAGGTAAGATAATACTTTTTAGCTAATACATGCACTTTTCAACCTTGAGATTTACTTTGTTTTCGATTTATTAGATGTACTCCTATTTTTAAATATAGGAAGGTAGTTTATGTTTTCACGAGTGTTTTTGAGATTCACAGCCATTCCTGTGGTTATTTAACGTTATTTAGTATTTAGCCTTTTCGTTTCCGTACAGTTTGGGAACTACCTACCATGACTCTCGTTCTTTTTACCATTATGTTTTTACTTCAGAATGTGTTGGTTACTGAGACTATATGAAGCAAAACAACACTCGCAGCAACCAGCTTCTTAGTATGAAGTAGTTGGTTAACTACTTCACTCACTGATTTATTTTTTTTGACTACCTTACTGTTTTTAGTTATTTTGCGTCTTTTACTATATGTTTGACGATTCATTTGGTTTGACATCATTGAACATAGGTGGTTATTTAGTAGGTTTTACATTTATGGGTCAACTGGATGCAAAACATAGATTCCAGTGCATTGGAAGGACTAGCATTGACATGCTGGATCGTTCGCTTAATATTTAATTTTTACTAGTGCATTATAGCGATGGCTTTTTCTTTCTAAGACTACAAGAACGAACGGGGATTTTGTGAACTGTTTTACTGCCCACAATTCAAAATGTAGGACTGTTTTGTGATTTTTACTTCACTTTCTTTTTTCCAACCTGCAATATCTTGTAGTGTCTCTCGCAGTAGTTGCATTTTGCACTACATCATTTGAGTGGTCTTTGAAGACAACATTGACTATAGCACACTATGATGTTATATGCATTGTAATAGATGTACTTTACATTTGTATTTTAACTATTTTATTAGCGTTTATTTTCATTTTATGGTGATGAATGTCTGGTATTTTATACCAGGAATGTTTATAAAGTACACTTTTGTATTGTGATCATTAACAGCTATGGGAGTCGTTGTTTTCTATTGGCAGCTGCAAGTGATTTTTATCATTAAGCGCTGATTTTTGGTGCCTTTTTTGCTTATATAACAGTGTATAAAGTGATTTTAACCTTGTCTGAAGAAGTCTTCCTACTAGGGAAGACGAAAAGTGCTTCACAATTGGATTAAAGCTCTAGATTTCTCTCTTGTTCAGACTTTGTTTGTTGTGCTTTAACAGTTTGTTTTGTTGCCGTTGTAATTTAGACAGTATAGATTTTAGTTGTTAGCCTTGTGGAGATTTTAGTTGTTAGCCTTGTGGTACCTTTTTGCTGTGCAGTAAGCTGTCCAAAGGTTGTCCTTAGTTGATGTCCTCTTTCTCCTTATTTTGATACAGTCATCTTCTCCTCTCTGTGCTCCAATATACTCAGCCTTTCAGACTAGGTAGTGGATCTCCTGTTATTTGAAACCACATATTTTACAGGGGATGCTGTAGTTGTACTCACACTGGGTAGTGCATTGAAAACATTGTACTTTCCATGATGGAACATCATTACTATGGAAAGAAAATATTTCCTCTTTTAGCAAAGGTTTGCTATCACAACTGGGGAAAAAGAGCTTCCGTGGATATGTCCAGATTCCTTCCTATATATCTTGGAAAATCAAGTAAGAAAGGATTAACTCATGTTTTTGCTGTCTAGTTTTATTCTGATACTTGATCTGCAGTTTTACTTTGTAAGTCATCCATTTTTAGTGATGTTGTTGGCTTTCTTAATACAGACAAGGTTGTTGCAAATCTAATGGTTATAGCTAAAATCATGAGGGGGGCTATTTCTTTCATATATATATATATATATATATATATATATATATATATATATTGATATATATATTGATAGGTTGCATAGAATGCTGTTGAAGAGTTTATTTCACTTTCATTATGTTAGTTCATCATAGATTTTTATAGGCTTAACAGAATTCAGCTTTCCAATCTATGGGCCATCAAGGAGCTTGTTGACCATAAATTCATGTTGAAATTAGTATATAGTGGTGTGACGTGTGCAGTTTTACTTCTACTCCCTCCTTTGAACAAAATATTCTCCCTAAACATACATTTTTTATTGAGTGCATTTGACAAACTATCATAAAGAAACTTGAATCTGGCAAACTCTGCTTTGATAAACCAGGATCCAGTTCCCATTTTCAGTACTATGTGAATATTGCTTACTGTCTGTTCCTGTCTCATTGAGATCAGTAGTCATTAGATAAATGCGTGGCCTGAGATTGTGTAAATATAATTAATGAAATTCCCTCAAATACTGAATATCTCTTTCTGCTTTTATTTTTATATTCATGCGTAAATATCTCAGTATATTGTTTCCCATCATAATCCTCCTGTTTTTCCTGTTTCCCTTTTATCTGGCAAAATTTTCAGTGGTAAACTTTGCCAGAATAAATACAATGAACATTCTTCTTCTAAGGAAAAATAGACCCACAGCCCATAGCTATGGCATCCCGTCAGTAAAACATATGCTACAGTAACATTAGTCTGAGTACAGAAACATGCAGATTGTCCTTGTATAACAGATCCTCTAAATTGTTTTTGGCTTAAAGGAATAGAGAAACTCAAAAGAAACAGAATTAAAATCAAGATGAAGCCGTACTTATTATGGACTTATTTACCAGCTAAAGCAAGAAGATTAAAAAAAGCCTTTCATATGGATTTTCTTGTTATCGTCACAACTCATTGGTATATACTATTCTAGTTCCTTCTGAATTTGTTAACAATGGTAGAACACTGATCTTAGTAGACTGGCCCAGCTTTAGCCAGACATGGATAAACAGTAACTTTTAATCGCACAATATTGTGTTTTGAAGTTACAGAAAAGATAGAAAAATATGTATCATCATCCAGTGGGACACAATTTATATACTTATCTTTTTGTTGACCTGGTTAACCCTACAAGGCTAATCACCACTTCTCAGGCAAGACACTAGCTTGTATTTCTACTAAAAGGGGAAAATTTGGCCAGGGCATCAGGGAACTCCTCCTACTCTTGGTAGTCAGTGGAAGACATTTTGTGTTACACATCCTGACTTCCTGTTTCCTGTCCAGGCAAGGAAGCAGCCAGGAGAGGCTTTTGCTGAAACTGGAGAGAAAGTTACTGAAAATGTAGCTGAAAAGGTAAAATCACTACCAGAAGTTTTTTTCCTATGATGTGAGTACAGAAAAAACAGTGACATTGGAGGAAAAGGAAACTGTAGCTGAAACAGAGATGGATTCAAAGGAAAAGTTTCAGAGGAGATTCTTTGAAGGAGAGGCAGTTACCTCTGAAAAATGCATAATTACAACCCCTCAGTCAGGGGGGAGGGTTTGTGCGATGATTATTTGAAAGAAATGGTAAACCAAAGTGAGCCAGAAAATGTATTTATTTTTATTTTATTTATTTTACATTTGTTGACCTTTTGTGGGGGGGGGGGGGGCCAAGTACAAACAGCTCACCCTAACAGGGGATGAACTATTGGGAACCTTCCCATGTGGACATTGTACCTCCTGTATACAAGTCAACAAGCTCAAACAATTTACCAGTGCCAACACTAGTAAAGTGTATCAAGTTAGAATTTTTGGAAATTGTTCATCTAGTCGGGTGATATATTTGGCAACCTGTCAATGTAACGCATTTTATGTGGGCAAAACCTCACGTTCCTTAAGAATCAGGATTGGGGAACATTGCAGTGATATTCGGAACAAGAAATTGTCTAATGCTCTATATCAACACACTCTCAAACATCCAACTGCCAAATTTATGTTCACTATTATTGATAAAATCACTGGAAATAGACACAACCAACTGGGATGGCAAAGTATACTCAGTCATAAAGAAAAATATTGGATCATACATCTTGGTGCATTATTTCCGCCCGGACTTAATGACCATTTATGACTTAGTATCTGTATAACTATTGTTCATTAGTCCTACCTAGACTCATTTAGGATATATTGTTTATTTTTGTATACCTTCATCCTGTATCAACTAAGTACACTTTTTGAATTCCTGTTTTTGGTGATTTTGAATAGTATTCTTTAAGAATGATTTTTGTACACATACACTGTATGTTCTGATAAGTATTTATCTGTATTGTATGACAATGAGGTTATTTTCATGTTTATACATGATATATATGTGGTTAGTAAGGTTTACAGTATATACCTATATGGTGATTAATTACATTTATATATATATATATATATATATATATGTATATATATATATATATATATATATATATATATATATAAATATATATATATATATATATATTTTTTTCTAATATATATATGTATTTATAGATATATATATATATATATATATATATATATATATATATATATATATATATATACAAATTTGGTATGTTCAGCTGGCAAGAATTATATGTTTCATACATATGTAGGGTATTTAGCCCTATTCCTATTCCTATTGGTCAGGGCTTATACAAATTCTGGATTCAGATGTTGGTGAAATGTCTTTTTACTACCCACTGAAGAAGGCGACTGCCGAAACTAGTTTGGGTTACTGATTTACATTTTTTTCTTGGGCATTGTATGCTCTGTTTTCACCTCATATTAAAAGTGGATCTTCATATGCTGGCCTTTTGGTGTTTTGTTCAAGTTTGGTTGGCCTGTGCATGTTGTACGTGCGAGGACTGCTGTTTGTAAAGTTAGCACTTAACCTATCTTCCAGGATCTTGGCAAGATCAGTTGGTTCTGTATATTTAGTGCCATTGTGCTGTAACTCAGAGCAGATCTGAGTGTTGCCATTGAGATCCTTGACATAGCTATAGAATGCTTTGTGGTTGTCTTTAGAATCAGTGTTGATTTTTTTTTTCGTAACTAGCTTTGGAGGATTTTTATGAGGGATCTCAGCTTCTTACTGAGGCTGACCAGGGAGTTCCTCCAATCATGTAATTTTACTCTTTTTTGCAACAGTTTCTTTCTTCTGTTGAAGAGTTTGTTTGTGGCAGGAGACCACCAGATTGGCTTCCTTTTTCTGGAGGATAGCATCTTGGTTCTGTTAGGGATAGCACAATCCATGCACTCGTGTAAGTGCTTATAAAGTGCATTTGTGTAAGATTCAGCAGTCGTACCTCTAATGTCCATCTTCATGGGTGTCGTGAAGTTTGCCATTTCTGTCTTAAAAAGTCTGAAGTTTGCTTTGGAGAATTTTTTTACAGTGGTTTCCCTAATGGGGGTGGGGGCGGGATGCAGTTGTCTAGGCTGATTAGCTTGTGGTCTAATCTGACCAATGAGGATTTGACCTCAGGTGTGGAACACCGGTCACCCATGTTGGTAATGACCAGGTCTAGGATATGCTGCCCCTGGTGGGGGTGTGGATAAGTTGATCCAAGGCTTTGGAATTTATGAATTCCAGAAAACGTTGAGCAAACTAGTTGGTACATGAGTAGTTTTCCCAGTTAATGGTGGGGTAGTTGAAATCGTCCATTATTAGTGTGTTCTGTCAAGAAAGCATTAAAATATTAGATGTAACCATAGTGGAACTTGGGCAAACTATGGCTATAGACTTGAGATGGAAAAATATATGTATATAATTACAGCTTTATATGCATATGTAACAAAGAATTGAGAGAAATGATGCTTAAAAATATTCTTGAATATGTTTGCATAAAAATGGGCATTATAGTGGTAGGTGATTTTAATTGTAATCTAAGAAAAAATAAAAGCAATTGCTATGTGAAAATGGTTAAAGAAAATATGAAAAATGGAAAGTTAAGTGTATGGGAGAATAACCACCAGACCTACAAAAGGAATTAAATTAGGACAGAAATTTTTAATATCTGATCATTTAAAAGTTAAAGAAAAAGGAATTAAGTATGCTGGATTTTCAGATCATGTGGCTCTATGGGTTAAAGTACAGGAAATGAAGAATATATAAGAATAGGAAAAGGAATAAAGAGAATTAATTAAAATGAATTAGATTTAGAAGAAAACAAGAATTTATGGAATTATGGAAAAAAATCATATGAATATGAGAGAGGTTTATGAGAATTGGACTGTTTGGTGGCTTCATTTTAAAGAGAAATATAAAAAAGTGTTTTTAGAATGTATAAGGAAGAAAAGAAGAAAAAAGGGAGATATAAGATATAAAGTTAGGAAACATTCAGCGACTTATTAGAGACAAAAAAATCCCTTTTATGAAAAAGAAATATATAAAATGAATCAAATTAAAATCAACAACTTGTTATATAAAAAAACTATTATTTACAAGGAGATATGGAAGAGTTAGCACCATATTTGAGTAAAATAATAAAAGAAAAAAATAATAAGAGAATTAAAGAATAAAGTATGTAAGCAAATAAGACAGCAAGAAGGAATATATGAAATAATTAAAGAATATGTGTTGGCATTAATTGTTAAAAGAGAAGAAAACAAAAAAAAAATTATGAAGGTGAAAAATTAAGTAATGAAGATAATACCCAGGATTTAATAAAGTCTGTGTAGGCACTGTGTAGAGCCTACACAGAATGCATCTGTGTCCGTGGTCACAGTTCCCACTCACAATGTGCCATGCATATTAATGATAGAGCATTGCCAAGGGAAAGCTGAGGAACATGGTTATTGAATCAGTGTAAGGAGAGGTGTAGTGGTAACAGTGGCTGCAGATGAGTATGAGACTCCCTGCAATGTCCTTTGTGTTATTTTTATGTTTTTTTCTTTCCTTTGTTTTATTTTAATTTTTTTTTAAAGGATGTTTGCATGTCATGGCGCAGAGTGCTGCAATACCAAGCTGCACTCACATATAAGATAGAAGACACCTGCCAAACATCTAAAAATAGAAATTGGATGTAATTAATCATTTATTTAAAGGTGTGTTCAAGCATGTCTAAGCATATTTGCGTGGTGCAGCATGGTGGTCAGCACTACTTATAGGTAGCTCAGTGGTATATGTGAATGTACACCAGATTTCTTAATATTTCTGTAGCTCAATGGGTAGAGTTATGGCTTCATGTGTAGTAAGTCCAGGGTATGAATACATAGAAGGGAAAATGTGCATTTAATTTTTTTTTTAAACAATTTTTATTGAATTTTTATAACAAACAAAGAAATCTGTGCATTTAAACAAATTGATTAAAGCAAAACTGTATACAATACAAATATTTACAATGCCCAGAACATACAAAATTTACAATGTTTATGTTACATCTTATCTAATAAATTCTTTAGTTTTATCCATGATAATTTCTTATGAGTTACTTTTATTGATCTTAAATCAAGGGTAAACAGCTCTTTTTTTACTTACAGTTTTGGCCAGTAAAATAAACTCAGAAAAAAATAATGTTTCTACTTTTCCGGTTTGATGTTATAATTTTCCTTGTGATTGCAAGAAGAGACCAGAGAAGATGCATGTGTGTCTTTGGAATATGTACTGGTATCAGTGCATTAAATAATATCAAAGAATCTGAAATGTCACATTTGTCAGACCACAAAGTCTTTGAAAAGGACTTAAATTCCTGCCAAAAGGTTGTAACCATTTTACATTCAACATATGTGCCTAGTCAGCACACAAACTTTCCTCGCATCTCAAGCATTTATGAGTTCTAGTATGTGAGATCAATGCTAATTTATGAGGGGTAATGTAGCTCTTATGAATAAACTTCCAAGTGGAAATTTCCAGAAAAGAGATAAGGTTATGTTGTTAACTGATTTCAATTTCAAGGCTCTTATCAGTGTCTGAAAAAGTAGCTTTATTTAATTTTTCAATATAACGCCATAAAGAATCTTCTGGTATTTGTAAGTTGGCTCTTAGTGTTTTGTAAATCCTGGATAATGAAAAGCCAGTGCAGTGGTTAGTCATATTCAGTTCACAGAAAAGAGAGATTACTTTTGGTATCTATGAACTATATAATGAAACATCAAGCACTTGATTTGATTTGAGCTCGTTTAGTAGATGTTTTCTGAAAATCTGGATATTTAACCAGTTATTTTGATTATAATTATACCTAGCCATTAGGCTATTTATGTCATATATATATCCTTGCTGCCAATGAATTGGTGTCAATATATTACACCATTGTCCTTCATCACCATTAATTTTCCTCTATTAAATTAATCTAGACATTTTCTTGCCAATGCAACTGGAAATATTAAGAATAGAAGATGTCTTGTCTTATAGTTACTGTTCATTATCTTTTTAAAGTTGTTTAATATGTAGCTGATACAATGAGGGTATCTTTCAATTCTATTTTCTTTAAAAATTATGTCTTTTACAAATAAAAACATCGTATTATTATCTGTAAACAAGTCGTTATTTATTGTCTCATCAAAGTTAGAAAGCAATATAGTTTCATGCAATTTCTTCCAGTTTGATGTATATTTATGTATATTTATTACTTAACCACTGACTCATTATATTAAGTGTAGCTGCTTCAGTATAAAGTTCTAGATTTGGAAATGGAATGCCTCCCTTATCCCATTCCCTACAATGCCAATCATATCTTATTCACAGAAGTGAGTTGAGTTGTTTTATTCATTTTTTGGAGGTCCAACTATTATAGTCTGAAATAGGAACAAAAGTTTTGATAAAATACACATTTTTATTAAGGATAATTTTTCTTCCATAGAGAAAAACATTTTTCCCACTTACTTAGATGTTCCTTAACCACAGTTATCAGGTTATTATAATTCAAATGTATAATGTCTTTCCAATTTGTTTTTATCTGCACACCTAGATATTTGAAGGTGACATTTTTCCAGTTAAAATTACTATGTTTTTCTTATATGGTGCTAATTTCTTTTTGTTTAACAGTACAGTTTTCATTTTGTTATTGTTGAATTTTAAGCCTGAGATTTCTTCAAAATTTTTAGTGATTTTATAATATGGTGTATTGAATAATCTATATTCCCAATTGTTAACAGAATGTCATCTGCAAAAACTTAGATTTTTCAAGAGTGATAAGAATTAATATCAAAGCTAACAATATTAGTGTCATTTCTGATGTAGTTGACTAATGGTTCACTGCTAAGACAAATAATAGAAGTGAAAGTGGGCAGCCTTGTTTGGTTCCTTTTAAAATTCTGATTTGAGTGGACAAGTAAGCCCCTATTTTGATGTAAGACACTGAATTTTTATATAGATCATTTATTAATTTTATAAAATGAGATGAAAAATTAAATTATTCTAGTACTTTATATAAATAAGGCCAAGTAATAGAGTTGAAAGTTTTGTCCAGATCTAAACTATTAATGGATAATTGTTTCTTTTTCTTATTCACTAGATCTATTAAGGATAGAATTTTGATGACATTGTCTTGAACTTTCCTGTTTGATATGAAGCCTGTTTGATCTTCTGATATTAATTTTGGCAAGAATTGGTTTAATCCTTTAGCGAGAATTGAAGTGAACATTTTATAATCAACATTTAACAGAGATATAGTGCTGATTTTTATTTGTTTGTTTAACAGTATAGTTTTCATTTTGTTAGTGTTGAATTTTAAGCCTGAGATTTCTTAAATTATTTTTTTAGGTATGATGTTACTAGTTTGGGATCCTTGTCCTGCCTTAAAATTGGAGAGATTATAGCACATTTCCAAGAGGGGAAGCGATTTCCAGACTTTCTAAATTTCTCAAAAGCTGCTACTAGAATTTTTAGAGTTTCATCAGAAAGAAGTTTATCAAATTCACCAATAATGCCATCTATTCCTGGGGCTTTATTGCTTTTAATGTTTTTAATATTTTCTTTAACTTCTATTAGTAAGATTGGTTTTATCAATTTGATGTTTTGTTCATTGGTAACTTTCTTATTAACATTTTCAATCAGAAACTTTTCTTTTAGAGTATTGTTAGACTCTGAATAAGCATTATTTAGTGCCTCATGATGAGATCTAAACATTTCTAAGATTTCCTTTAAGTCTGTCACTTGTCTATGTTTGTTCCTTGTGTTGTCAGTAAGTTCTTTTATATAGCTTGTATTAGCTGAATGTTTTGGTTTAACTGCCAATCTATGCAGATTTTTTGGATTTGCAGAGTATGATTGTAATTTAAGCCTCTCTAGATTTATAGCCACTTTATGATTAAAGATTTCCACATACTTTGCGTTTAATGTTTTTAGTTCAGTTTGTATTTATATCTTTGCCATTTAAATTCTTTTTAGTGCATCAGTTTTTGTTTGTAATGTTATTAGCTCATCATCCCATTGTTTCTTTTTGTTTAAATACCATTTTTTTATTTTACCATAAATATAGGATTTTAATGAATCCGAAACAATAGCCTTAGAAGTCTCATTCTTGTCATTGATAGCACAAAATGACTTTGTTTTATTTAAGAGCCAGTCTTTAAACCCATTGAGTTTCACAATGTAAGCAGGTAATCTTGGCCAAGCTATCAGATCTTTAGGACTGATGTTAATCTTAAACAAAAGAACATTGTGATCTGACAAAGGGCAAGAACTAATTAAAACATCATGAGTTTTAGAAATTAGATTATTAGAAATAAATACTTTATCAATAGCTGTCTGTGTTCCATATCTATACGAGTAGTGCATGTAGTTTAATGATTCTGTTTTTTTTATATTGTATATATCTCCGAGATATGAAGAATTAATAACATTTTTTAGTTTTCTTAGCTGGAGCAGACAATTTGAAGTTATAATTTTTGGTGGTATCCTTTTTAATAAGAATACAATTAAAATCTCCAGCATAAACTATGTCTCCTTTGGCTTTAATAGATATTAATTCTAAATATTTATTAGCCATTCTTGCTCCGATACCAGGGATCCAATATGTACTAGCTAAAGTGATGTATCTTTTATTCAACTCTAGCACTACTAAACATAACATACCATTCTTCTCTGAAAAAGTGTCTACTATTTTGGGCATCGGTAAAGATTTGTTCCACAGCATTATAGTGCCTCTTCTCTTAGCCTGGAAATGAGATTCCACAAGTGCTGTGTAACCGTTGAAAGATATTCTATCTAAGTCCTTTTTAATAAAGTGTTTTCCTTGTAGAAATGCTATGTCTATTTTATTCATTTTCAAATATTTTGATAGACTTCCTCTTTTTATGGGAGTATTAAGACCATTAACATTTAAGGATAGACATTTATATGTATGCATTCTTAAAGAAACACTTGTCTTTCTTAAAGTTTGTTATGGGCTCAAATTCAAAACAAAACATACCTAATGAAACAAGTATAACTATACACAATCCTAAACATGGAAACGATAGATTCCTGGTTTGAGGAATGCATCATCCAAACCACCATCTTCACACCCTAAGGCTCTCGTCAATATCCATCAAGTACTTCTGACTTCATTTAAATACTTATACAGACTAAATATGAGAATAAACCTTTTAACGATATAAATATAAATTGATTCACAATAACTAATGTCATACAAAAGAAAAAAATGCAGCATAGCTCCATACAGCATATATGAAAGTGAAATATACTAAATTCTAACAAACAATAGAACTTTATGTTGATTAATCTGACTGAAGTCACTAATTATGATATTTCAATTCCTAATACAAAGTAAAGTATAAAGAAACAAAGAACATAGATAATGCTAATAATAGTTTATCCTGAAACTAAACCTATTATTTACATTTATGAAAACAATCTGCATTTGTCATATAAGTGTACAATAAAGTGTTATATATTATATCTAATACTCTCATCCTTCCCTCCTCTTCTTCCCTCTCTTCTGTACAATATTAAGGTATCCGATTTATGTTATTGTATAGTCTGCATTTTATTGATCTTAAAGAGCTTTAAGAATATCTCATTACATTTCCCATCCCACATCCCTCTCCCCCTCCCACCTCTCACTCAAAAATTATCTTAATCCACTGATGTCGATGTTTAGATAGGGATTATATGTACCTCAATATACTATTTAATAGATCAGTAGACATAAAGATTAATTATAGTCAAACATAGCTTCCCCTATAGATTAATCTCATATTGGATATCAGAGAACATCTATTAACTTATATACATTGCAGCATAAAAGTATATGAGAGGAGTTTGGCTTATCATGCTTGATCCGCATTTAGTATACTTAGTGAGATTTGTTTTATACATTTTAGTCATTAAAGCTGAACATACAACTAGTTAGTAATGAAATACACTTGCCCTTTCAACTGAATTATAAACTTCTACCTAAACTTGTTCATAGGTTCATAGGTTCATACTAGGCTATCTGCCCAAGGGCATTTATAAGCCTAGCCCATAGTTATGTGGCTTTCGCCACCCCTTTAGTTTGAATAAAAACTATGCCTATCATTTTTCTGTGCCTCTGTCAAGCAGTGACACTGAAGTAATCCCTGGGGTATATCTGCGATCTCCCATCCATTGGTCAAGATTCCTCTTGAATAAGGCCAGCGAGGTGCTCTGCCTCACATGTACCGGGATTTTGTTCCACAGCATAGGGAGTCTCTGGGTGATGAATCTGTCCCTCCAGCACGTTCTATTTATAACCATGTCAAGGTTTAAGTCTCCCGCCCTTGTGGTTCTGAGAGATCTAGATTTTTTGAGGTGAAGCATATTCATCAAATCTGGGTTTGACATGGCCTTATATGTCAGGCACAGGTCGCCTCTGAGCAAGCGGTATGAGACTGAATAGAGCTGGAGTTCTTTCAGTCGGGCAGCATAAGACATATTTTTGAGACCCTTTATCCTTTTGGTGAGGAACTTTTGGGGCCTTTCAAGCTGCAGCAGGTGTCTGGTCAGATACATTCGAACGGGCATTGTACTCAATCATAGGTCTAATGAGTGATGAGTACAGGGGACGATGACCTCCCTTGATCTAGATGTGAATCCCTTCATGATCAGGTGGGCGATATAGAAGGTTTTCCTAACTACTTTAGCAACATGAGTGTCAAACGAAAGGCTACTGTCAACTTGGGTCCCCAGATCCCTGATGACTTTTTCTGTGCTCAGTGGATTGCCACCTATATGGTAGCTAGGGGTAACCTTGTTTTTCCCGAAGGGTATGACTATGCATTTTTTGGCGTTTAACTTCAGGCCATGGCTCTGGCACCAGTTATCCGTTTCTGTGAGGCCCTTCTGGAGGATATCTGTGTCAGATGTGTTTTCGACTATGGCGCCCAGTTTGCAGTCACCTGCAAACTTTGTCAGCCATAACCCTCCTGTGTTTGCTTGTACTTCAGAAAAGTAGATGCCGAACAAGAGTGGACCCAGGACTGAGCCCTGTGGAACACCACTTGTGACAGGCTTTGAGTCTGACATGGCTCCAGCAACTCTGACCCTGTGGGTTCTGTCACTTAGCCAGTTTGCAACCCATCTTGTGATGTATGGGTTTACATTCAAGCTGATGAGTTTTTCGATGATACCTGAGTGGGGTATTGTGTCAAAGGCCTTTGCCAGGTCGAGGTAGGC
Organism: Protopterus annectens; assembly: GCF_019279795.1. Classification (NCBI taxonomy): domain Eukaryota; kingdom Metazoa; phylum Chordata; order Ceratodontiformes; family Protopteridae; genus Protopterus; species Protopterus annectens. The sequence continues at coordinate 1,509,633,118 of NC_056745.1, forward strand.
TGTATGGACTGCCTTTCCCTCATCAATGGCCTTGGTGACTGTCTCGAAAAAGTCAACCAAGTTTAAGAGGCAGGATCTGCCTTTGACAAAGCCAAACTGGGTTGGATCCAAAGTCTGCAAGTTCCCTATGTCTTTATTTATGAGTTCCATTATGATCCTCTCCATGGCTTTGCAGATAAGGCTTGTCAAGCTAATGGGGCGGTAATTTCCAGGGTCTGTGGAGGCACCGCCCTTATGAAGTGGGACCACAGTCGCCGTGCGCCACTCCTTGGGTACGTATCCTGAGGTGAGGCTAAGATTAAACAGCTGTCCTAACTGTGGGTTTAATTCCTCATTGAGTTTATGAAGCACACAGCCGGGGACACCATCCGGTCCCATGGATGCTGTGTTATTTGCCTTAGTGAGGGCAGTTCTCACCTGGGCATTGGAGATGTTTGGGGGGCTACAATCCTCTGGAATAGATATCTCTCCTTTTCCCGGGGAGGTGCGGGAGAAGTTTGCACTGAACCTGTCAGCCAGTATGTTAGCAATGTGTGTAGGTTCAGTAATTTTCACATCATTTTGAACTAATTCTGAGCATATCTGGGAGTTTCCTCCTAGGTTTCTAACATAGCTAAAGAAGGCCTTATGATTGTCTTTAGAGTCCTTGGCGATTTTTCTCTCAAAATTTGCCTTGGATGATTTTATGAGAGCTCTTAGTTTTTTACTTATAATGATCAAAGGTGTCTTACCTTTCAAGGATTTTGCTCTATCTTGTAGTAGCTTCCTCCTTTTGTTGTAGAGCTTGTTTATGGCTGGGGTCCACCAGACTGGACGCTTGCCTTTGGTACAGAGAGTCTTAGTTTTGTTTGGGATTGCCTGATCCATGCAGTCCTGTAGGTGCTGGTAGAAGGCATTTGTAAGTGATTCAGCGGTTTGAGTAATGTTTACCACTGGCTCAGGGGCCTTAAAGGAGACCACACTAGTTTTTAGAAGTGTGAAATCAGCTTTTGAGAAGTTTTTCACTGTGGTCTTTTTTGTTTCAGGTGGGGGCGGGATGAGGACCTCCAGCAAGATTAGTTTATGATCTGATCTCACCAGTGAGGGGTATACTTCCGGTGTTGAACATTTTGATCCCATGTTCGTGATGATGAGATCAAGTATGTTTTCTCCTCTTGTGGGGATGGTGACTAGTTGTTCCATGGCATTTGAGTTTATGAACTCAAGGAATCTTTGGGTTAGAGTGTTCGGGCTTGAGTAGTGTTCCCAGTCTATATTAGGGTAGTTGAAGTCACCTAGTATGATGGTGTTTGGAGATACATTTATCCCTCCAATGTTTTCAGGAAGGCCATGTGAGGTTCCTGAGTTTGAGAGGGTGGCCTGTAACATGCTACAAATTGCAGAGCAGTCTTGCCTATGGTTAATTGCACCTGGATGGTCTCCGATGCATCGTGCGTTGCCACCAACCTTGAGGTGTGGGTGTCCTTTATGAATATGGACACCCCCCCTCCTTTCTTGGTGTTGTCCGGATTTTGGGGCCGGAATGCATGATATGAGGTGAAACCTGTTAGTGCTGGGGTGCTCTCAGGAGCCTTGAACCAGGTTTCTGTCACAGCACAGACATTGATGTTCTCCATATTGAGAAGGGCCTCGAGTGCATGCATCTTGAGAGTGAGACTTCTGGCATTGAGCAGCATTACCCTTAGTTTTTTCCTTTTGGTGTTCTAGGGTGGTAGGTTTAGAATTTGAGCCTTGCCTAAAAAGGCACTATGGGGGTGGCAAGAGCCTTTGCCAATATCCGGAAGCCCAGGGGTGACAGGTGCAAGCCGTCCCTTGCGAAGCAGCGTGGCTTGTCCAGCATGTCATCCCAGGCAGACAGACATTGGATCCCCTTTGAATGACACCAGAATTTAAGCCAATTATTAAAGCTGATCATCTTATCACTGTATTGTGGCATCATTCTAGGTGAAGGTAGGATACTGCTCAAGGTCAGGGTCATACCTGCCTGGGTTACATAATCAGAGAGCTCCTCGATGTCCCTTTTCATGTAGTCCAAGGAGGTACGTCTCAGGTCGTTGACACCAGCGTGGACAATGACTGAGTCGTACTTGTACCTGCTGTTGAGAGACCTGAGTGCTTGCATTATGTGGCGGATTCTAGCGCCTGACAGGCAGCTTACTGTGACCTTCTCTTTACTCAGTCTGGTGAGCGGGACGTCAGTGTGTCTGACTATGGAATCACCAATGACAAGTGTGTCTGGCATTTTGTTTGGCCTTAAGGGCTGTGACTGTTTGACACTCTGACTGTGTGGTCTATGTGTTGCATGTGTTGGGTCGTGAGGTGGTAGTTGTTTGGGTGTCTGCTTTGGTGGCCTCTGCTGTTTTGGTAAATTTTTGATCAGAGCCTCCAAGTATGCTTTTGTGTGAGTATGTGTATGATTTGAAGTTGTGATGGTACCATGTGTGACTGGGTATGTATTGTGTGTGGTTACCTTCTCCTCCTGTCTGGTCTTGCCAGTCCTATGTTGAGAGAGCTCAGCCTCCAGTTTGGCCGTATAGTTGCATCTCTCTCATGTATTTGTGTTTTGTGGGAGGAGGAGAGGATTGTCTGTGTACATGAGGCAATTGTAACATTGCCTCAATATTCCCAGGTTCACCAGTTGAGCTGGAGAGGACACTAGCAACTGATCCCTCGACATACTAGAAGTAGTAGATAAAGAGACTTTCAAAGGACTCCGGGGGAAGTGGGTTTTAGGCTGGTGGGGTACTATCTATAATAAGACTGCTTTATCAAGGTGCAAGTACTGTAGGAGTAAGTGCTAGGCTTTACAGATAGAGAATAGTCTACTTGGGAATCAAGTAGAGATGAACTTTTCAGTTATAGGATATGCTGGTTAGATCAGCAGTACAGCTCGAGGAAGGTAGTTCTAAGGGAAAATTTGAAGAGTGGAATTTAGATGGCCCGAATAGTTAACCTTGTTTAACCGCCGCTGCTCTTGTGCGCAACAGTGGCAACTCAGCTAAATCAGCTTAACGCGTTTAGCGTGTTTTATAGCAGGGGGCTGAAGGGAGCTAGGAATTGGCCCAAAACGACCAATGGACTACTGCTTTATATATATTAAATTATAAAAACAGTAATCTGTAAAAATAATCAAAAGATACTTATAATCAAAAGATACTTATAAACATAACAGTATACATATCTTTAAATTATCAACATAAATATGGGAGATAGAGTACCATTCATGTGTAAAATCTTTACATAAACTATATCCTCCATTAAAACAAGGTATTTTAGATAAGTAGCTGTGTTTCTTATACTCCTTGCAAAAAAAAGGAAAATAGTTTCTCATGTATTAACTACTCAAAACCTGCCTGAACTCTAGCAAATCAAATCCTATTCATAAATTAACCTTCAAAACTGTAACCACTATGCAATGCATTTGAAATCTATAGTAGTTTTCTTTTTACATGAGTAGTGCAGTTAACATAATGAGTGGCAGGTTATGCATGCATTGTGAAGAAATAGGCAGGTAAATATAATGATGTAGCATTAATAGTATAATTGTGAAAAAATCACGTTACTGGCAATATAAAAGCAACTTCATATCTGAAACTGCACTAAAAAAAAACTACTATGCATAATGTAGTGAACCATTTCTCTCATGACATAGGTTCATAGGTAGGTACTAGTCTATCTGCCTGAAGGCATTTATAAGCCTAGCCAGAATGTGTTGGCTTTCGTCGCCCCCTTAGATTAGTTCCCTGAGAGCCATTGAAGTGATCCCTAGGGTATATTTTCTGTTTCCCATCCACTCGTCAAGGTTTCTCTTAAAGACAGTTAGCGAGGAGCTCTGCCTAATGTAGATTGGAATCTTGTTCCAGAGCATGGGAAGTCTCTGGGACAGGAATCTATCCCTCCAGCATGTCCTATTTATTGTTGTGGTGAGGCTTAGATCCCTGGAGCGTGTGGCTTCAGGGGATATGATTTTCTTTAGGTGGAGTATGTCCATCAATTCTGAGTTGGACATGGCCTTGTATGTCAAGGAGAGATCACCTCTGAGTAGGCGGTATGTAACCGGGTACAGCTGGAGTTTCTTCAGTCGAGCTGCATAGGGCATCTGCTTGAGGCCAATGATCCTCTTGGTGAGGAACTTCTGTGGTCTTTCTAGTTGTTGCAGGTGTCTTGTAAGGTACATCCCAAATGGGGCATTGTACTCTATGATGGGTCTAATGAGTGATGTGTAGAGGGGCCCAATGACCTCTTTCGATCTGGATGCAAACCCTTTTGTGATTAGGTTGGCCACATAGAAGGATTTTCTAACCACTTTGGCAATGTGATTATCAAAGGAGAGGTTACTGTCTACTTGGGTCCACAGATCCCTTATTACGTCTTCTGTATTTAGGGGGCTACCACCTATGTGGTAGTTTGTGGGTACTTTGTTTTTTCCATGTGAAACACATTCTTGAAAACTAAATGCTATGAGGTTAATGCAAGCCAGTAGTTCTGTGATTAAACAGGAAGATGATTATTTAAATGCAAGAACATCATTAAAATAATAGAATACAGCATATTTTTAAGTTATAAGCTGTAACATAGTTTTTAGAGTCTAAAATAAACTGCAATCTTCTTAAAAATGGCTATACAGCACTGAGACACCATTTTTCTTAGTCACAGATGTTAAACAGTGTGCGACATGAGTTCAAAGGTCATTTGGCTTAGTCTTTCAGTTCCCATGCTCATACAGTGTCCTCAGGGCTCAGGGAAGCTGTAGAAATGCTCGAGGAATGGTTCTAGTAAAGCTTTTCAACTTTATGGTGCCAATACAAGTCTTGAGGTTAGTAAAGTATGCAATTTGAAGAAAAAGCCTATTTAATAGGTGCATGCATATTAAAAGCCAGGATTCAGTCCATTTAAAAGATAAAAAACAAACCGTTAAGTAGGTGTTACAGTAAATGTGTTCCCTAGCATAAAACATCACCCCTATCAATGTAACCTCATTAAACACACTCTAAATAAATAATTACATAGTTTTTATCTAACAATAAGGGTAATACGTGCACTTAATTTACTGCAATCAACTGCTGTTAATACAAACAAAGGAATCTTCCTAGCTGCATTTATATGACACACATCCCCCATTTCCGTTTCAAGTGGAAAAGCTGTCTACTTAATGTTAATACTGTATTTCTCTACTGAAAGCATATTAAATGTTCTTTAAGTGTGTATTATCTATATAATAATAATAAAAAAAAATAGAAAAAGGTCCTGTTAAAACATACTATGTTTTCCTGCAAGGGCTAAGTCACTACCATCAAGCTTTAACATTAGAAAGTATTAGATGTTTGATTAACTCTATTATATAACAAACATTACTAAAATAGAAACTGAAAGAGATAAATGAGTAGAGAGAGGAAAGAAAAAAGAACTAATAGGAAGAAGAACAAAGGAAAACAATAAATATGCTATACATATATATATATATATATATATATATGTATATATATATATATTTTTTTTAAGTGTAATAAAGATTTTAACTTGTAATATAGTTGCTGGTTTCTTATGTTTTAAAAGAAAAAAAGTCCATTGCAGGCAATGAAGGGAAAGATGAGTTAATTTACTTCCCTTTAAGTTTATTAATAGTTTTATCACTTGTTATTGTTTTTCCATTATTAGCTTGTCTTTTTAAACTTGGTAAAGAGAGGACCATGTCTTCTAGTTTATCTAATAGATTGCTTCTTCTGACAAAATCAATAGCTTCTAGTTAAAGATTTTCTGTCCATCTGGTAAGATAATCCTTATTCTAGCTGGAAAAAGGATCTGAGCTTTTATGTTAGCTTTTTTAAGGTCTTTGATTAGAGGAATGCATGCTTTCCTTTCCGTTATAGTGGTAGACATATAATCATTGTCAGATCTAATGTTCCTTCTATTGTCTTGGATGGGGTTCCCTGCCCAAGCAGCTCTCAGAACTAAATCTTTATCCGAGTAGATAAAAATTTGACAATAATAGATCTCACTGAGGATTAATTTTTTGAGAGGGATGGATTAGATAGAGAGCTGTAAACTCTCTCAATTCCGAAATGACAGGGGCTCAGGAAGGTTTAATACCTTAGGTAACCAGTTGTTCAAAAAAGGAATCATGTTGTTACCTTCAGTCTTTTCAGGGACCTCGTTATTTCTTCTTGATCTTGATTCCAGGTCCTCTATTTTTTCTGTTAAGGAATTATTTTACTTCAGAAGAAATTTAATTTGAGTATCATTCTCCATTTGTCTTCCTTCTAATTTGTTGACAGATCCCTCTAAGCTGGCAATTTGGTCTGAATGTTTTGTGATTATTTTTTTCAAATCTTCAATTTGTTTCCTGCTTTCTTTCTTCGTGTTTTCCATTATATGTTCCAAGTTGTCCATTTTTGTTGAGAGGTCTTGAACACTACTAATTATAGTTTGGAGTTCTTTTTTCATGAGAAAATCTTGTACTGAAGATTTTGAGTGGCTTATGGCTTCAGCAATCTGTATACAGCTTCAGAAGTTCTGACAGTAAAATGTGAAGTAAATTCAATAAAAATTTGAATTTGTTTTTCAGAAGATAATCCACAGTAGTATAAGGAATAGCTATGATGTAAAATCTTCGAAGTTTTTTAAATAAAATTATAAAAATCCTGTCAGAAACATTACTTCACAGGCAGAGCGACAAAAATGTGTTGCTCTCACTCTGGCATCTTGGCCACGCCCCCATGTGCATTTAATTTTGATATCCATATTATTAATTTTTGTTATAAAAGATGGCTTGGCTGCACTCTGCTAAGATCTGCTCAGCTGTGCTTATACCTGCTAAGCACCACATAAACATGCTAATGTCTGGCAATGTTTGTGTTCTGCTCAGCACTGCTTGGCTGGTTTGTGCACTGCTAAGCTCCACTAAGGCTATGGTTCTGTGAGTTTTCCCATTTCTTATCTCAGCTGCAGTGGTTTTGGCAGTGCTACGCAATGTGTTACTTTTTTGAATGTTGCCCAATGACGAGTAAGGGCAGGAAAACAGTCTATATTAAGCCCAATAGGCAGGAATACAGCAGAATCCACTGGAGTTCTTTCTCTGATTATGGTTAGTGTTGGTGAAGGTGCACACTTTCAGATGCAGCATTGGGGCATTCTAGAGTCCAGGGTCATGGTTGGAGTCCTAGTTAAAAAACATTATGACCGGCTGCTTGCAGGGAGGTTTCCAAGGTTATAGTATAAGGTAGAGGCCTGAGAACGGCTGGTCAGAGAACTCACCAGTTTTACTGGTAATCCTTGCAAAGGTGAGCAGTGTTGTGACCACCATGATGACCTGAAATGACAAAAGAGAGGACTCTTGGACACCTGGCTCCAAGAAGCTCGGACAGGGAATGCCCCACAAGTATCTGAGTAATTTTATCTCTGTTTTAACAATATGTAATCTGAAAATCTGCAAAGCTGGTATGTATAATAATGTGCTTCACTTCCAACAGCTGCAGCTGAGAGGGCTTGCAATGTCAAATCACATGCTGGGTGCTTGACCAGGTTGCACTGTGAGTATGGTCTACAAAATCTGTCAAGGTGCACAGCTGTTGCCATACAAGAAATGGATAGCTATGGTTCTTTTCTACACCCTTTCTGCACATCCCGACCTGCCTTTCACAGTGTCTTCCCCCTGCTTCCCCCATTTCAACACTTTCCTATCTCCCCTTTTTTCTTTTCTTTATTTTTAGTGCAGATCTGCATAGCATGCCATATTGCGCATCTTCTCTTAGCTCAGCTAAATAGGGATCTAATGATTATATGTGCTTTTAACATTGTAAGTTACATGTACAAAATAAACACCTATGCCATGTTTTAAACCCAAGCCCATCACACCTGCAGTACACTATATTAACCTGTCAAGCCACACAGATCTTAATAAAAAGCAGATGTCTGCATCAAAACATAGTGATTCCCAGTTATAGTCATTGGGTGTGTCTCAGCAGAGCTGTGTGCTGTGCCGCACTGTGCAAACTGTAATTAAAATTTAATGGGAAAATTGGAGTGTTTCTTGGACTCTGGTGCAATAATACATCACTAGACAGCCAAAGACATAAACATGGATGTAAGTGAGGCCTGTGATAGCAGATAAATGTGCCCTTGTATCAGCAACCTGTTGAAAGACACCTGCTAAGGCAGGAATGGCAAAGAACATGTTCAGCTTGGACCCTGGTGCAGAACTACAGCCATAGAAATCCATGCACATACTGATGGATGCAGATAATGTATGTCACAGCCTGATTGTCTACACATATACTTGCAAATACTGCTGCTGTAGCAGTAACTCAGTAGCTCAGTCTGTTAAATGCCTTGCATGCAGTACATTTTGGCATACACAATCCCGGGTTCAAATCCAGCCTTTTGTTGCAATTCAATTACATTATTGTGAAGACAGCAAGTAATGACTGAATCATGCAATCTTTATCCACACAAGTTACTACTAATTAATGAACTGCAATCCAATTTTGCAAGTCAAAGAACTGCAGGTGATGACACACTGCATATATCCTTATAGCATAACTATATGTCACCTACTACTGTGTTACTGGCACTGTTTCATAACAAAATGAAAAAAGTAGAACAAACAAAACAGAAAAATCAAGAACACCCATTCACAAAATGCAAGAGTCCAGCCGCCTCCAGGAAAAGAAAGTAATCTGATTCAGTCACTCCTGTAAGAAACAAACTGCAAAAAGAAAACTTAGCATTTCCACAATGTTATATCAGAACAAATCCACAGTGACTTTGCCAAGTACAAATCAATATTTATTTATAAAAAAAAATGATAAGTGCTTTCATTTCATACAAAAAGAAACTTCAACAGATAAAAACAACTTTCTTTTCCTGGAGGCAGCTGGACTCTTCAATTTTGTGAACGACTGTTGCATAACAGATGTACCTTAATCACATGCCTCTATTCAACTGCAGAGGGTACCCTTACCCTGGCTCTGCCCTAATGACAGGGCTGACATAGCTGCCACAGTTACATGTACAGCTTGGTGTCCTCCAAAGTGTTCACACTCACTTGTAGGCTGCAGCAGCAGCTGCAGCCTGTGTCACACACAGCTGTATGTAGAGGTAGCTGCTATAGACTTACCATACCTCCCAACCCCCTAGAACAAGGAATCCGGACACAGACATACTTAATGGGTGGGACAAAGGTCCAGAGATAGGGACATATTTTACAGTTTGCTCCTACATTAATAGTAATCTGATACAATAATATATATTGCATTAGCATGCATATTCAGAGGGGTATGAAGTCTGATACTCAAATGTGTGCCTTCCATTACTGACCTCAACCCACAATGTTTGCCAGTGAATTGCCAGATGACCACAATGTCATGGGACATTGACCACACATATGAGGTGAAACTGTGGGCATACTGCATAAATCTCTACATTTGACAGCCCTGGTACCTACCCTCTATGATGCTGTAGTCTCCACACCTTAACCATCTTAACAGCTAAAAGTAGCCCAGGTCTACATGAAGGCCTTATATATTGCACTGTGGTGGCATTACATTGGCTAATGATAGTGTAATTCAGCTTTTTCGGTTGCAATTACCATATCAGAGCCACAGACTGGTGCAGAGGCAATTACCTGCTAATGAGCAGTACCTTAAAAAGGCAAGCAGCTGGTTATGGGGAACAGGTCTGTATGTGACGTACTCCACACAGACCATATATTTTCAAAAGATTACCAGCAGCAAAGTTCACCAAAGCAGTATTGCACTCAACCAGGTGGGGAATTGATTTCTCCATATAACAGAATGCAGATGGGAGGATAGAGGTATGGGGAGTAGGAATCACAGCAGTAAGCCTGTCTTAAATTTATGGTACTGACAAGTCATTGGTACTCAGCTGACCTACACCTACAGGCATGCCTCTCAAATGTCCCTGATTTCCACTCACATCTTAGCTCTGTCCCCCTTAGTCCCTCCTACAATGGTTTGCTGTTGTAGGGAAGCTAGTGAATTACATGTAAAACACAGTGACAATAAGTAAGGCTGTATACATCCATCACATCAGATGATGTACACTAATTCTCCACCTCTCATTCTGTCATCGTCTCACATAAATAGTTCTAACATTTTTAATGTGTCCCTGATTTTCCCTGATGTACTCTGGCTATGTCCATTTTCCTGTTTATAATGTTCCCTATCTAGCTGAGAGCTATGCCTAACATAGCTGTCAACCTGTTAAAGTAAGATATCTGAACACAGCCATAATTAATGGTGGGACAAAGGCCCAAAATTAGGGACACTGTAACTATTGCTCATACAAAGTAAGAAAGTGAACAGAATAACAGATATCACAGTAGCATAACTGTGTTCTGAAGGGTATGAAATCTTAAACTCAGATGCCGGTCTTTGTTTTCTGACATCAATCATCAATGATTGGCCAACCTTTTGCAGATATCCACAAGTTTGTGTGAAAATGACCAAAACTATGAGGCAAACAACTTGACATTCTGCAAACATCTGTATAGTTCAGAGGTATAATGCAGGGGAACATATACTACAGCAGGTTTGGATTGTTTTCTGTCATTGTGGCACAATGGTATTGCTAGACTGTTCCCATATAGTGGTTGGCAGTGGCCGTAAGTCATATTAGTGGGTGTTTGCCCGTAGGGCACACCACAGAAGCTTGCAGTTCTGGGTGTAGGAACATACAGCAGAATCTGTCACGGCACACAGGGACATACCCCAGTATTGCTACTACCTTGGTGGTATCCACACAGGTAGTGTGGGGTATGATATGTGAGGGAGCAGTGGATACTGCAGGCCATGATTAGAGTGCTAGATCTGTACATAGTGGACGTACACATATCTGGTCCTCTTATGTGTTCCCCTTCTGTTGTCTTTCAGGAACCATATACCACAGAAGACATGCCCCCTTCTCAGATGTGGAGAATGACATAATAGTGGATGGACTGAGTCAGCACCATTAGATCTTGTTGTCCAGGGGGTAGGCATAACCAGGAATAGCAGGCAGCACTGTGGGCAGACCTTGCGTGGCATGTCAATCAGATTGGCCAACAGGACAGGACTTATGAGCAGGTCCGACACTGGGCCACAGGCATACTGAATGCTGCATGATGAAAATCAGCTGTTGTTGCCTAGGATCATTCTGCCACTGGTGGAGGGCCTACAACAGAACAACTACTCTCAGCCACAGAGGAATTCCTGGTGAACTTAGGAACACAAGACAGCTCCCAGGCATTCATCACACCATACATCGTGGAGGTGGGTGCTACAGTGTCCACAGCAGAGAAGTGTCCAGGTGAGTGTAAAGTGTTCACCTGTGTAATACAGTGTCAGTCATTGTGGCAGGCTCTACATACTTGTACATGGGTGTCAGGTCTATCTGCACTGCACTGGTGGGTGTTGGGGTTTACGCACAGTTGTGCACACATACTCAGAATGTCAGCAATATAGCCAGTATCACAGTAGCTACTGTAAATGTGGATATATGCACATATTACCTTGTAGTGCTGCAACATTTGGTGGTTCTGACAATACCTCTCCCTCATCTTTTCATAGGTCCATCAGGTGTGCCCCAAGTCCATGGTTCTGTACCTGGTAAGTGTGATACTGTTTTTTACAGATCATATATACCTTACAAAATGTAAAGGCTGCCATATTGCCCTATGTATAAATGTTGTGTTTAGGCAAAGTAGTATGTTTGTATGTTCCATTCTGGAGCAGTTAACTACAGTTCATAGACTGAGTAATCCCAGCTGTGTTTTTGAATGACCATTGACGCATTAGTACTTATAGCTATGAGTGGCTACATAGCCTAGTATACATGAGACAATTGCTCCAAGATGCCTGCTCAAACCCAAAAGGGAGATGCTACATACCTGAGCCAGTGACACAGATCATCATGGACCTCATAAATAAAGATATTGGGGACCTACAGACACTGGATCCTACACAGTTCAGCTTTGTTAAGGGCAGATTCTGCCTCTTAAACCTGGTTGATTTCTTTGAAACAGTCACCAAGGCCATTGACGAGGGGAAGGTGGTCCACACAGCCTACCTGGACCTCGCAAAAGCCTTCGATACAATACCCCACTCGGGCATTATAGATAAGCTCACCAGCTTAAATATAAACCCCTATGTCACTAGATGGATTGCAAACTGGCTCAAGGACAGAACCCACATGGTTAGAATTGCTGGAGCCATGTCAGGCTCCAAACCAGTTACAAGTGGTGTCCCACAAGGCTCAGTCCTGGGACCTCTCTTGTTCAGTATATATTTCTCGGAGGTACAGGCCAACACGGAAGGACTGTGGCTGACCAAGTTCGCAGATGACTGCAAACTGGGCACCATAATTGACTCTCCAGCCGACACAAACATCCTCCAAAAGGGCCTCATAGAAACAGACAACTGGTGCCAGAGCCATGGTCTCAAGCTAAATGCCAAAAAGTGTATAGTCATCCCCTTTGGCAAAAACAAAGTGCCCACAAATTACCACATAGGTGGTAATCCATTAAGTACAGAAGAAGTAATTAGGGACCTGGGGATCCAAGTTGATAGCAATCTCTCATTTGACAACCACGTGGCCAAAGTGGTTAGAAAAACATTTTATATAGCCCACATAATCATGAAGGGATTCACATCTAGATCAGGGGAGGTCATCATGCCTCTTTACTCATTCCTCATCAGGCCCATAATTGAGTACAATGCCCCTTTTGGGATGTACCTTACCAGACACATGCAGCAACTGGAAAGACCCCAAAAGTACCTCACCAAGAGGATCAAAGGGCTCAAACAGATGCCATATGCTGCCCGGTTAAAGAAACTCCAGCTCTACTCAGTGGCATACCACCTGTTCAGAGGCGATCTGTGCCTGACGTATAAAGCCATGTCCAACCCGGAATTAATGGACATGCTGCACCTCAGAAAATCCAAATCCCATCGAGATATGCGCTCAACAGACTTGAACCTCAGCACTGAAATAAATAGGACATGCTGGAGGGACAGATTCATAACCCAGAGGCTCCCTTCACTCTGGAATAAAATCCCAGTCCAGGTTAGGCAGAGTCCCTCGTTGACTCTCTTCAAGAGGAATCTTGATGAGTGGATGGGAGATCGTAGGTTTACCCTGGGTATCACTTCTGTGTCACTGTTAGACAGAGGCACAGTATACTAACCTCGAAAAAGGGCATAGCAAAATAAATTTAAAATGGGTGGCGAAAGCCAAACACATTCTGGCTAGGCTTATAAATGCCCTAGGGCAGATAGCCTAGTATGAACCTATGAACCTATGAACTTGTACTGGCATATCATTCTCAAAATAGGTGTACTGTTTTTTTTTGAGTAGTTCTGTCACAAATGGTGTCATATGGCATACCTTGCAGGCAGATTGAGAATAGGGTCCTAATGAAGAGATAAAAAGTCAGCAAGCAAAGGAGAGTAGTAGTGCTGAAACTGAATTAATTCACAAGTCTTGGTGAGTACCTTCTCGAGGTGGACCCTGTTTTGCACAAAATCTCACAAAGGCAACACAGATATGTAGACTGTATTTATATAACATATATCATGGACAGAAGTAAGTCAAAAACAAAAAAAGATAGCTGGGTGCACAAAACCCAGGATAAAAAAGTGCCCAATCCTGATAGGTGCACTGGTACCAGGACTAGAAAAAATGACAGTAGAGAATCCTTAAAATATGGAAACATTCCTACAATGGGGCCAGGCCAAGCCCAGGGGGAAGATGGCACCCTCCCCCCATTGTAGAAAGAAGTAGCAGTCCACAAAAATCACAAAAATTGATTGGCCAGAGAAGAGCCATAAAGACAATAGAATGGACTATTGAGGATAAGAAATAAATTATGTATTGGCACTATTATGTAAAGAGCCCAGAATTTCTAGACACAAGATATACAAAATGATTAAGAGAGAAATTAGAGTAAGGAAAAATACTTCCGCAAGAAAAACTGTCAGAAACTTCAAATAAAAAATTGCATTCATTAATACAACAAATTTTTGAAAAACAATATATAAATCAAGAAACTTTGATCTGTTTAGAAAAAAGAAGCATCTGAGGAAGTGTGGAAATATAAACAACAAAACCTAGAGATGTTAGAAAAATATACAAAATAAATATGGACATGGGAAAGAAAGAGATATTTGATATGGTGTAATATTTATGCAAAGGAGAAAGCCAAGTTAACTAACATAGAAAGCCAAATTAACTAACATAGAGAAGGCAGTTTCAAAAATATTCAAAGAGAAATACAGGCAAAAGCATCCAGATATGGATAATTTCACAATAAAAACATTAATAGCATAAAGATGTAATGTAGAAAAGACGATTAGTAAAGTAGAAGTTAAAAAAATAGAAGTTATGGAGGGCCTGCGAAGTGAAGGATTTAATGTAGAAGGTCTAACACAGATTACATCACATGATGCAGTGAGTCCCCAGAATAAGGAAAAACAAGAAGAGCAGGAGACGTGAAGAAGGAATATGGACATGGGAAAGGAAAGGAGATTTAATATGGTGTAATATTTATACAAAGGAGAAAGCAAAACTAACCAATACAAAAAGAGCAGCACCGAAGATATTTGAAGAGACATACAGGGAAAGGAATCCGGATATGGGAAACTTTACAACACAAAAAACAAGAAGACAAAGAGGAAAAGTAACAAAAGAGATGAGTAATGGAGAAGTCAAAGAAATAGAAACTGAGGTTACGGAGCAGCTGCAAAGAGAAAGATTTAGAATAGAAAATCAAATGCAGAAAGCACCACAACAGGAGAGAGCAATGGATATCTAAATTAAGGGGAAACCAGTGGAACAGAAAGCAATTGGTCAGGTGGCATATCAAGATATTTTGGAACCTTCCACAGGAAACCAGTTTAAACATTCACTTGAAGCTGAACAGCAATGGAAGGAACAGGAAACTGTGAAAACTCTGATACAATCAATGTTGAGGAGTGATAGGCCAGTGAGTTCCCATATGATTGAGCAACGGATAGCACAGGATGAAACTAAAGGGAATGTGCCACAGGAAGATACTATAGAATCTTCTGTAGAATGCCCACAGGAAACAGAAAACAAGGGATGTTCCCTCAGTTTGGGGGAAAATGAGCTGAGAGAAGAGTTGCTTGATTTAATAGACATAGGCAAATATATCAAGATCAATGAAAGAAATAGACTGCAGAAGGTCAATAAAACCCCAAAAGTCAGAAGTTTGATAAAACAACTGAACACAGTAATTATGACTGCCCGTAGAGATCCCTGCAATATAACAGAAGTAAACAGAATATATTACTGTGCTGCTAAATTAATAACTGATAAAGTACTACCACAGGAACACAGGGTAGCGAGGGAAAGGAAGGGGCGAAAGTGAATACCATCATGGAAGTATCGAATGGAGAAAACTATAAAGCAGCTAAGACAGGAAATGCCACTGTTAGATTATAGAAGAGGGAACAGATCAACAAAAATACTAAGAAAAATAGATGTGATAAAAGCAATGCACAGTATTAGAACAGACCAGGATCTATCATGTACTATCACGAATAAACTAAAAATGTTAGCACAGGCGGAAAGACTTAGATGATACGAAGATAAATATAAAGGAAAAGTACAAAATAAGCAATTTATTGATGATCCAAAAAAATTTTATTTTATTTATTTTACAACTACAATCCACTCTGCTACAGGCCCCATGAAGCAGCTCAGTGTCTCTCCAACCTAGCACCACTCTTAAGTATTCATCTGTGGTACCACCTTTATCATTTTTATAAGAAAAGCGCAGTCCGGGTCTGAACTGTCTGCAAACAGCTAAAGTTAACTTTGAACCTAACACCACTCTTAAGTATTCAACTGCAGTACCACCTTTATCATTCTTATAAGAAAAGCGCAGTCCACGTCTGAACTGTCTGCAAACAGCTAAAGTTAACTTTGAACCTAACACCACTCTTAAGTATTCAACTGCGGTACCACCTTTATCATTCTTATAAGAAAAGCGCAGTCCGGGTCTGAACTGTCTGCAGACAGCTAAAGTTAACTTTGAGTTTGTGTCTACCTGTTTGAGCCAATATTCATTTTCCCCTGGAGAGCACTCTGCTTTGGCATGTAAGCAGCCCCCCCCCACACACACACACATACACACACACTCACTCATCTTCCACTTTCTCTCTTATTCCCTTCTATTAGCAAATAGTATCCATAACTGATCAATACTGTGTGTTTGTTAATTTAAACTGAGACCACAGTAGCCTACTGATACAAGGTTATCCTGATTTTCCAACTGAGAAATGGTTAAGAAATATCTTACAGTTTCAGAGCAGTCCTTGGTCAATTGTGATTGTTTCTTAAACACAAACTTGTCTTTGCTTTGGCTCATTAGCAGCAGTACAAAGAACTGCCTGCTCACACCCTTGTTCTCTCTCCCCCTTCCCTGTTTATTACCTTAAGACAATCCCAAAGTTAATAAATATTACCTGTGGCAGGCACCATTTTTACAACTACAACCACCCTTGTCACTATCATATGTTCGTGTATCATTTAACTCTGTTACCTGATTGTTTTCAGCCCCCTCATAAGAGCAACTAACAGGGTCTCTACCCGCTTCGCTCCCCACCCTACCCCTATTTCCTCCCGCCCCCAGTGGTCCCACCTTTATTACACTCACAAACCCCTCCCATCTTTCCAGTAGAAAACCACAGCACTAACCCAACACTACCTCCTCCATCTTCCCACTACTATCACACCTGCTCAACTAACATGTACAAGCATACCTTACCTATGCTCACGGCATGCACTCTCCTTGCATATCTTACATCCTATCAAAGCTCCATCATTCCCCCACTCAACCACTACCACTGTACTACTACTCACACTATCACTCATGTCTCACCCTCACTCAGCTCCCCTCCCACCAACTCAAGAAACATCCCTATGCACCCCCCACATATTCTACCAACTATATTGCTCAAACATAAAGCATCCCTACAACTTAACACAGTAACCTTCCCACCATACCTATTACCCAAAGAGCACAATCATAAAGTTTCCCTTATAAACAAACACATTCAAAAACTGAGAAAACTAACCTCATGCATATCTAAACTAGCCCTAAGTGGAGATATACACCCCAACCCTGGCCCTACCATCTCCAACCCCAATCCTCATAATCAGACTAGAAACCACAACTTCTCCCATATTACAGCCAATAGAAAGCCAAGTGACTTCCTTCTACTAAGCCTAAATATTAGACGTATATCCAACAAAGTCCATGAACTCCATGCCACCATAGACTTGTACTCCCCAGATATAGTCATCCTGACAGAAACCTCGCTAAAACCTCACATTACCAGTGAGCAAATACTCCCTACAGGTTATGGCATACTAAGAGTAGACCGGCTAAACAAGAAAGGAGGTGGTGTAGCTATAATATTTAAACAGCATCTAAACATCCAGATCTTAACATCATCAGCTCCACAAATAGTCAATGAAGAAATTATATATACCAACCTCAAAATAAACCAAAACAAAACCATCAACATAATTTGATGCTACTTCCCACCTGGTCAAAACATCCCTCCACTAGAAAACCTCCTCACCTGGTCTACCCACCATCTCCCCCAAGAAACTATCATTTTAGGTGATATCAATATTGACTGGCAATCCTGTTCTGGCAACCATCCAGCCCATCATGTAAACCTTCATGGCTTCACCCAACTAGTCCAGTCACCAACCAGGATAAATAAAAACTCCAGCAAGCACACTACCCTGGACTGGATACTAGTCAGTAAGAGCCCCCAGTCATATATATAACAGGCTGCTTATCAGATAGCCTCAGTGATCACTCCCCAACATTCCTACTCAAAAAATACCTATACCAAGCTAAACCTGTCATCTACTGTCAAATACGTAAAAAACTAAACTTTAACCCACTCACATTCATCTCATCCCTCAAAGAATGTGACTGGCATCCTCTAAAGTACCTCAGTCTTGATGACGCAGTTGAATTTTTTAATACTACCTTCCTGAGCATCCTTAATTACCATGCCCCCATAAGACTTCCCAGAATCAAAGCACAACCCTCCCCATGGCTACAGAAAACCAATAAATCAGAAATGAAAAACAGGGATAAAGCCTGGGAGCACTGGCGCAAAACCAAAACCCCCTCAACTAGACAGAAATTCCTAGAACCACTCAATAGAGTCAAAAAGCTAATAAAACAGGGCAAATTCCAAAACTACCAGTCTGCCCTAGACTCCTCTCAACACAGCTCCAAACAATTCTGGTCCTCCATAAACTCCATCCTCCACCCAGGTGAAGTCAGTACCCCTCCTCCTAACATCCGTCACTCCTCAGAAAATATTGCTACCTCATTCAACACACACTTCACACAAACCATACTATCACTAGCTAAACAACACAACCCTCCTCCCCTCCAACCCACACCTTCAACTAGTAATCTCCCCACTGCCTTCTCTTTTTCTCCTGTACCTACCTCCAACATAAAAAAACTCTTAACTAAACTTAAGCCCACCAGATTAGCAGCAGACAACCTCCCAAGTGAATACCTACAAATCGCAGCTGATGCTCTGGCCTACCCAGTATCCATCTTGATTAACTGATCTCTGTCAGAAAGTTACACTGTGGAAAGTATTACATATAATTCCCTTCCACAAAGGCAGACCTCCACAGGACTAACCAATTACCGCCCCATAGCTATTCTCTCTCTACTCTCCAAAATACTAGAGAGATGCATACACTCTCAGCTCTCAGACGACCTCCTTACTAACAACCTCCTTTCCAATACTCAGCATGGTTTCTGATCAAACCATAGCACCACCACTGCCTTACTCTCCTTTACTAACACTATCCTTCAGCATAAAAACAATGGCTATCTCTCCTCTGCTACTTTCCTAGACCTATCTAAAGCATTTGACATGGTCCCAGACAAACAACTTATCTCTGTCCTCAATAACCTATCCTTCTCACAATCAGTCACCAACTGGTTTCAGAGTTACCTGTCTGACCGCCAACAATCCGTTGCATGGCAGAATTACATATCTCCCCAACTACTTGTCTCAATAGGGGTTCCCCAAGGATCCATCCTTGGACCCCTACTCTTCTCTGTTTTCACCAATAATCTAGCCTCTGCCACCAAACATGGCACACTCATACAATACACAGATAACTCAACCATCATCTGCTCAGCCCAGTCCCTACCCAAACTGCAAAAAGTCACACAGGAAGCCTTTTCCTCTGTTGAAACTTGGTTATCTGATGCCCAATTAATACTCAACCCAAACAAAACTAAACTACTCATCTTCCAACCCACCAAACATACTCAAAACCACTCTAACTTTAACATCACAGCAAAAGACAACACCACTATATACCCAACTGAACACACCAAATTGCTAGGAGTGGAAATAGACAATAAACTAAAATTTGACATTCACATATCCTTGACCATAAAAAAAGTCCACAAAAAACTAGGAGCGCTATACAGAAATAAGCAACTTCTCACCAAAGCAGCAAAGATTTCAATAGCAAATTCCCACCTTATCTCCACCCTACTTTATGCCTGTCCAATATATACCAACCTAAGGCAATGCGATCTAAACAAGCTAGAGACCTGCTACACCAAAATCGCCATATTCACCACAAGGGCATTCTACCGTAGTCACCACTGTCTCTCACTTGCTGAACTGGGCTATCTTGAACTCCCTCACCTCCTTCAATGGTATCAACTCTCACTCGCCCACAAACTAGTAAATCATCCACTAAATGTCCCATCCCTCCAGAATCTACTCCAACCCTATCGCACCACCAGACCACTAAGATCCAGCAACAAAAATCACTTGCAGATCACTAAAGCCAATAACTCTGCTGGTGAAGCACTATTCTCTTGCACCATAGCCAAATTATGGAACTCCCTCCCACCCACAATTACCTCCATACCATCATGCACCCACTTCAAAACTTTACTAAAAGCACACCTAAAAACATGCTGGCTATGCCCTTGCAACTCCCACTCTAATATCACCCTCCCCATCCAACCCCTACCTTTCTTTCCACTCCACTAACTACCTTGATTATAGCAAGCTCAGATGCTCATAAGCCAGTACTTATTATACAGCAGGAATGCC
Organism: Protopterus annectens; assembly: GCF_019279795.1. Taxonomy (NCBI): domain Eukaryota; kingdom Metazoa; phylum Chordata; order Ceratodontiformes; family Protopteridae; genus Protopterus; species Protopterus annectens. Next base: position 1,509,653,268 of record NC_056745.1, read on the forward strand.
TTCTTGTAACATTTGTTAATGTCTGTTATGTACTTCGTAGATAAGGATTCTAGTTGTCTACTGATGTACTTTGTTCTTCATCTGTAAATATGTTGTAAGTAATTGCTATGTTAAATTGTTAATCGCTATGTAATCCAATGTAACTACTGTCTGATTATTTTACTGTGGAGCTTTTCTCCCCGGGCCTCCGCTGAAAATGGACCTACGTCCAGTCAGACACTCCCGGTCAACAAATATTAATAAATACATAAATAAATAAATAAATAAAATAATTTATAGAGAACTGGGAAATAAGGTAAAAGGAATTGAAAGACCACCAAAAAATGAAGAGATAGATACATTTTTGAGAAGCATCTATGAAGATCCTGTGGAACATAAGAAAGATGCTAAATGGATAGAAGTAAAAGAAAGAATAAGAAGTTCAAATGTACAGGATATGAAATGGGATGAAGTAATGGCCAGAGAGATTGAAACACAGTTAAGAAAAGCCTCTAATTGGAAAACCCCAGGCCCAGATGCAGTACCTAATTTTTGGCTGAAAGTATTAACATCTATGCACAAGGATAAGGCCATGAGTAAAATCTATTTATATGCGCACCCCAAACAGACACCACACTGGTTAACAACAGGAAAAACAATGCTCTTACTTAAGAGTGAACCTGCAAGGTACCCTAAAAATTATATACCAATAACTTGTCTTCCAATGATGTATAAACTGTACACGGGAATTGACGCCGACAAAGTTTATAGTCATTTAGAAGAAAACTCAATTATGGCAGTAGAGCAAAAGGGCAATAAAAGAAAGTCATATGGAACAAAGGATCATTTGTTGTTAAATAAAGTTATAGTGGAGAACTGTAAGAAGGGAAAGAATCTAAGTGTGGCATGGACTGACTACAAAAAAAGCATCTGATAGTATCCCATATTCATGGATAAAAGAGTGCTTAAAAATGTATAAGGTACGCCCTACACTGATTGACTAAATTACAGTAACCATGAAACAATGGCAGACCACTTCTCAATTAAGCCATGATAAAGGACAGATTATTTTCCCAGGGTTAAAAGTTCAAAGGGGTATATTCCTGGGTGACTCTCTGTCACCGTTGCTATTCTGCCTTGCCATTAATCCATTAAGCTGTTTACTTAACATCTTAAGCCATGCCTACAATTTGGGTCCTAGAAAACAACAAAGTCTAATGACTTTTCACCTTCTCTTTGTCGATGATTTTAAACTTTACAGCTCATCAGATGAGGAATTCAAAGCACAGTTGAAGGTTGTGAAAACTTTTTCAGGTGATATTGGAATGTCATTTGGTCTTGATAAATGTGCAAATGCAACCTTTAAAAAAGGAAAACGGCAGCACCAGGAAAACATTGGTTTGGGTCAAGAACGTGATATAAAAGAACTTGAGCAAGAGGGAGTCTTTAAATACTTGGGAATTGATGAAGGATCAGCAATAAAACATGAACAAATGTCAATAAAACTCAGTAAGGGATACTTTAGAAGATTTAAATTAATCCCGAGAACAGCATTGACATCTAGGAACAAGATCCAAGCTATACATCAATTTGCTCTTCCTGTCCTAACATTTACTTCTGGAGTGATTGACTTGCCCCAAAAAGTGTTGGATATTAAAACAAGAAGGATGCTTCATGCTCACCAAATGATTTATAAAAATCAGTGTATACTAAGATTGTATATTACCTGTTCTGAAAAAGGGATGGGCCTCCTTGAAATTGATTACTATAGATCTGCAATCGTAAGACTCCACACATATCTACTGACCTCACAAGATCCAAATGTAGTGAAAGTTTTGAAACATGAGGAGAATAAATCTAAGATGATGTATCTGTTTAATTTAGTAGAAGCATATTGACATCAAGCAGAAATGGAAATCATACCAGAAGTGGATAAAAAACAGGCAACAACTGAATGTGCCAAAAAAAACAAAAGAAATAATATAAGGTGAAGGACCAGATGAGAAGGAAAGAAATGTGGAAAAAACATAAATATATTTGCAAGTATAGAAAACTTCTGGAAAAGCCTCATGTTGATCAAGAATGAACGCAGGAATGGTTAAGGAGAGGCGAATTCAAACCAAGAAATGAAAGGTTAATATTGGCAACCCAAGAAAGCGGGCTACATACACACTGGTTTACAAAGTCCATTGAACATGTGGGAGAAACAGACATATGTAGATTTTGTAAAACAGAATTAGAAACATTCACATACATTGTTGCTGGGTGTGACATACTAATGGCAGAGGGACTGTATACTGAAAGGCATAATAATGTGGCGAGACTGTTACACTGGAGGTTGCGCAAACATTACGGTATCGAAGTGGCTGAAAAACACTGGAAACATGAGACACAAAGAATCATAGAAAATAATTAAGTTTATATCATATGGGATCACCCAATACCAACAGTTCAAAAGACAGATGCTAGAAAACCAGATATAGTGGTCCAAGAAAAGAAGACAAAAGTAGCATTGATCATTGAAATTGCCATTCCAGAATTCCGACAACCATATGGCCGACACCATATGATCAACATTCGGAATGCCAATAATGCGGAACCGGCATCTCACTATAGTGCAGAATGGAAAGATTTCCATTCCTGCACTTTAGTGCGATCTCAGAGTTAGTATATTAAAGTTACGTGGGGTGTGGGGCCCACAAGGGGTGCGGGGGGGGCATAGACTCCCTGCTAGCAGTTTAAAGGAAATTTTATTTTTCCTTTTTGTGGACTTCTTACAATGTCAGCATTCTGAATGTCGATCATATGGTGTCGGCATTCTGGAATGTCGGCATTGTGTAGGGGATCCATTATTGCAAGCAGAGTACTTGTGGAGTAAGCAAAGTAGCTTTGTGTTGGACACCATGTGTGGCCTGCAGAGTGATATTGCTTGATACTCTTATTGCATCTAATATCCTAGGAGCGGGATACCTGTTAATATCCCTGATATGTGTATACAGTCACTAGTATGGCCATATGTGGCTAGTTGCAGTTAGACAGGCAAAGAGGTGGCCAGGGACAATATGGCCTGTTCAAGGCATGCATTGAAAACATTGTGCATTACACCTGCTCACCTGTGTCTGTCTACAAGATGATATTCCGCAGGCACAGGGGTCTGTAGGAGAATGGATTATGTACTGTTGCAGCCTTGGTCTGCTTCCTTTGGACAACTGGTGTGATGTGTACGTGCAGATAACCTCAGCATTCTGAGGGTATGTGGGGACATTCTTACATCCCTACACACACACACACACACACACACACACACACACACACACACACACACACACACACACATATATGAGGGAGCACTAGACACCAGTGATATTGCTTTGTATTGCATCTTAAAGGCATTTAATAACATTCAGACCTTTTAACTTCCGCACTCACATGGGTTGTGCCCATCCTCTGCAGCCTCACTTGACATCGCTGCTCCTCAAATGTCACCCAAGTCTTTAAAAATAAAAAAAATGTGTGAAATAAAAGAGGGGAAAAAAGTAACATATCTTCCACCCTTGACACAGGTGTCAGTATTTTTAACTCACTACCCTGACTGATCAGTTTGCATAGCCGGCCATTTCTTTACTGAATAAGAAGTATGAAACTCTAATATCTGGGATTATTCAATGGTTGTGGCAGTCTGTAAGGTATGACACTCTAATATCTGGGATTATTCAATGATTGTGGCAGTCTGTGAGTAATGAAACTCTAATATCTGGAATTATTCAATGGTTGTGGCAGTCTGTGAGTTATGAAACTCTAATATCCGGGATTATTCAATGTTTGTGGCAGTCTGTGAGTTATCCAACTCTAATATCTGGGATTATTCAATGGTTGTGGCAGTCTGTGAGTTATGAAACTCTAATATCTGGGATTATTCAATGGTTGTGGCAGTCTGTGAGTTATGAAACTCTAATATCTGGGATTATTCAATGGTTGTGGCAGTCCGTGAGTTATGAAACTCAAATATCTGGGATTATTCAATGGTTGTGGCAGTCCGTGAGTTATGCAACTCTAATATCTGGGATTATTCAATATTTGTGGCAGTCCGTGAGTTATGAAACTCTTAATATCTGGGATTATTCAATGTTTGTGACAGTCCATGAGTTATGAAACTCTAATATCTGGGAATATTCAATGTTTGTGACAGTCCATGAGTTATCAAACTCTAATATCTAGGAATATTCAATGTTTGTGGCAGTCCGTGAATTATGAAAATCTAATATCTGGGATTATTCAATGGTTGTGGCAGTCCGTGAGTTATGAAACTCTAACATCTGGGATTATTCAACGTTTGTGACAGTCTGTGAGTTATGAAACTCTAATATCTGGGATTATTCAATGGTTGTGGCAGTCTGTGAGTTATGAAACTCTAATATCTGGGATTATTCAATGTTTGTGGTAGTCCGTGAGTTATGAAACTCTAATATCTGGGATTATTCAATATTTGTGGCAGTTCGTCAGTTATGAAACTCTTAATATCTGGGATTATTCAATGTTTGTGACAGTCTTTGAGTTATGAAACTCTAATATATGGGATTATCCAATGTTTGTGACAGTCCATGAGTTATGAAACTCTAATATCTGGGAATATTCAATGTTTGTGGCAGTCCATGTGTTATGAAAATCTAATATCGTGGATTATTCAATGGTTGTGGCAGTCCGTGAGTTATGAAATTCTAATATCTGGGATTATTCAATGTTTGTGGCAGTCCGTGAGTTATGAAACTCTTAATATCTGGGATTATTCAATGGTTGTGACAGTCCATGAGTTATGAAACTCTAATATCTGAGATTATTCAATGTTTGTGAGAGTCCGTGAGATATGAAACTCTAACATCTGGGATTATTCAACATTTGTGACAGTCCGTGAGTTATGAAACTCTAATATCTGGGATTATTCAATGTTTGTGGCAGTCTGTGAGTTATGAAACTCTAATATCTGGGATTATTCAATGGTTGTGGCAATCCGTGAGTTATGAAACTCTAATATCTGGGATTATTCAATGTTTCTGGTAGTCCGTGAGTTATGAAACTCTAATATCTGGGATTATTCAATGTTTGTGGTAGTCTGTGAGTTATGAAACTCTAATATCTGGGATTATTCAATATTTGTGACAGTCCGTGAGTTATAAAACTCTTAATATCTGGGATTATCCAATGCTTGTGGCAGTCCGTGAGTTATGAAACTTTAATATCTGGGATTATTCAATGTTTGTGGCAGTCCGTGAGTTATGAAAATCTAATATCTGGGATTATTCAATGGTTGTGGCAGTCCATGAGTTATGAAATTATAATATCTGGGATCATTCAATGTTTGTGGCAGTCTGTGAGTTATGAAACTTATAATATCTGGGATTATTCAATGGTTGTGACAGTCCATGAGTTATGAAACTCTAACATCTGGGATTATTCAACATTTGTGACAGTCCGTGAGTTATGAAGCTCTAATATCTGGGATTATTCAATGTTTGTGGCAGTCCGTGAGTTATGAAACTCTAATATCTGGGATTATTCAATGTTTGTGGTAGTCCGTGAGTTGTGAAACTCTAATATCTAGGATTATTCAATATTTGTGGCAGTCCGTGAGTTATGAAACTCTTAATATCTGGGATTATTCAATGTTTGTGACAGTCTGTGAGTTATGAAACTCTAATATCTGGGATTATCCAATGTTTGTGACAGTCCATGAGTTATGAAACTCTAATATCTGGGAATATTCAATGTTTGTGGCAGTCCGTGAGTTATGAAAATCTAATATCTTGGATTATTCAATGGTTGTGACAGTCCATGAGTTTTGAAATTCTAATATCTGGGATTATTCAATGTTTGTGGCAGTCTGTGAGTTATGAAACTCTAATATCTGGGATTATTCAATGGTTGTGGCAGTCTGTGAGTTATGAAACTCTAATATCTGGGATTATTCAATGTTCGTGGCAGTCTGTGAGTTATGAAACTCTAATATCTGGGATTATTCAATGGTTGTGGCAGTCTGTGAGTTATGAAACTCTAATATCTGGGATTATTCAATGGTTGTGGCAATCCGTGAGTTATAAAACTCTAATATCCGGGATTATTCAATGTTTGTGGTAGTCTGTGAGTTATGAAACTCTAATATCTGGGATTATTCAATATTTGTGGCAGTCCATGAGTTATAAAACTCTTAATATTTGGGATTATTCAATGCTTGTGACAGTCCTTGAGTTATGAATCTCTAATATCTGGGATTATTCAATGTTTGTGACAGTTCATGAGTTATGAAACTCTAATATCTGGGAATATTCAATGTTTGTGGCAGTCCGTGAGTTATGAAAATCTAATATCTGGGATTATTCAATGGTTGTGGCAGTCCGTGAGTTATGAAATTCTAATATCTGGGATTATTCAATGTTTGTGGCAGTCCGTGAGTTATGAAACTCTTAATATCTGGTATTATTCAATGGTTGTGACAGTCCATGAGTTATGAAACTCTAACATCTGGGATTATTCAAAGTTTGTGACAGTCCGTGAGTTATGAAACTCTAATATCTGGGATTATTCAATGGTTGTGGCAGTCCGTGAGTTATGAAACTCTAATATCTGGGATTATTCAATGTTTGTGGTACTCCGTGAGTTATGAAACTCTAATATCTAGGATTATTCAATATTTGTGGCAGTCCATCAGTTATGAAACTCTTAATATCTGGGATTATTCAATGTTTGTGACAGTCTGTGAGTTATGAAACTCTAATATCTAGGATTATCCAATGTTTGTGACAGTCCATGAGTTATGAAACTCTAATATCTGGGAATATTCAATGTTTGTGGCAGTCCGTCAGTTATGAAAATCTGATATCTTGGATTATTCAATGGTTGTGGCAGTCCGTGAGTTATGAAATTCTAATATCTGGGATTATTCAATGTCTGTGGCAGTCCGTGAGTTATGAAACTCTTAATATCTGGGATTATTCAATGGTTGTGACAGTCCATGAGTTATGAAACTCTAATATCTGAGATTATTCAATGTTTGTGACAGTCTGTGAGTTATAAAACTCTAACAGCTTGGATTATTCAATGTTTGTGACAGTCCGTGAGTTATGAAACTCTAATATCTGGGATTATTCAATATTTGTGGCAGTCCGTGATTTATGAAACTCTAATATCTGGGATTATTCAATGTTTGTGACAGTCCGTGAGTTATGAAATTCTAATATATGGGATTATTCAATGTTTGTGGCAGTCCATGAGTTATGAAACTTTCAATATCTGGGATTATTCAATGGTTTGGCAGTCTGTGAGTTCTGAAACTCTAATATCTCACATTATTCAATGTTTGTGGCAGTCTGTGATTTATGAAACTCTTAATATCTGGGATTATTCAATGTTTGTGACAGTCCGTGATTTATGAAAATCTAATTTCTGGGAGTATTCAACGTTTGTGACAGTCTGTGAGTTATGAAACTCTAACATCTGGCATTGTTCAACATTTGTGACATTCTGTGAGTTATGAAACTCTAATATCTGTGATTATTCAATATTTGTGGCAGTCTGTGAGTTATGAAACTGTAATATCTGAGATTATTCAATGTTTGTGACAGCCCGTGAGTTATGAAACTCTAATATCTGGGAATATTCAATGTTTGTGGCAGTCCGTGAGTTGTGAAACTCTAATATCTTGAATTATTCAATGGTTGTGGCAGTCTGTTAGTTATGAAACTTTAATATCTGGGATTATTCAATGTTTGTGGCCATCCGTGAGTTATGAAACTCTTAATATCTGGGATTATTCGATGTTTGTGGCAGTCCATGATTTAAGAGAGACATGGCACCTATAAGAATATACAGTGGGACTATCCTCTAAATTCAGGGGCAGACAGTTGAGAAGGACAGGATTGTGTCCATGTTGGGAGGAGGCTATAGGTTCAAAGCAAATAGGAACACAAGACAACACCATGGAGAACTTTTGAAGTGTTTCTTGGAGTCACTTAAAAAGTTAATAGAGCAACATATCTAGCATCATGCTGCACTTTATGAACAGAAAGACGAACATAGCTAATGCCGTCTGATATTGACTGACTGTAAGGATCTGTAATTTACATGGTCAGGGACAAAAAATGAGATGATACATTACAGATGTATAAACTTTGGGACAGGTAAAGGCATGTTGATGTGTGTTTGTGTGTGCAGGTGTGTCTGTGTGTGTGTGACAAAATTAATGGGGAGGTGCATATATCAACACAATGCTGGGGCTATCAGTTTTGACTTTCACAGGAAAGCAGTCATTTGCACTCAGAGTAGATGAGAATAATACAGGGACACACAAATTATCTGATAATGAGGGTCTTTTCTCATTGCAGAAACAGTCTCTTTTGGTGGCAACTGCACTGGGATTCTTTCTAAATTCCTAGGCCTATTTTATATTCCACAGGCACACATATAAAATATGTAGATTGTTAATTAAACAAAATGTAATTTTACATCTTTTACTTATAACAATACATTTACTTGAATAAATGAACCCTGTACAAATATTACATCAGTATGGCATAGCTATGGTAGTGTGCAAAAGTTCTAAATATTTAACTGTGAAAGGACATAACTTCCTTAATACAGTTATTTCTTTCTCATCCATGTCACTTTCTATTACAATACAGCATTTTACATAGCAGAAGTCAAAGACTTAATTTGGCAGACTGCTGTGCTTTGCAGAAATCACTGCTGTGCAGGATAAATTGATTTCTTAGACTATGAATGTCATCACTCTGGAAGTCTCCCTGCGAGTTTCTCTATGGATTACACAAATCAAAGCTTTTTTCTAAAAAGCTAGTGCACACGCTTGATAAGATATGGCCATACCAGAGGCAAACATACATAAATAATCAAAATAAAAAATGAGATACCTATAACTGTTAAATCAATCTTTCTCCACCTCCTATTTCTGCTGGCCTAATTGTGTCACAACCAAAAGATTAATTTTGCAAGTTTATACTTATCTGAGCTACAAAAAAGTGATAATATATTTTCTGAAAATTTGTTGAAGTGTAATATTTCATTATTCATAATCTGCTCCGTTTCTGTCATAAACATGGCGGGCACAGGAAAGGTATGTTGTTTACTTGCTTACTGCAGGCCTTCAAACTTCATGAAAATGGAAAGAGTTTGAATTATGTGATTATTATTTTTTTCCTACCTTCTTTTACTCTGTTTTTTTTTCAGTTCTACCACACTGTCCCTCTCTCTTTCTTACATAATTTAACTGTTCATGGGTGGTCTAAGTCAGGGGTCTCAAACTAAAATATTCTGTCGAAGAAAGCAGCATGAGGGTTAGCCTAGGACATTTAGCCAAGGGCTGTAATCTCCAAACCAAAAGGAAAGCTAGCCACCATAGCTAGGAATGTACTACAGTAGTCCTCTTACCCAGCGTTATGCTGACTGAAAGAATACTTGAACTCTGAGGCACACAAGTTTGAGATTCTTAATCAAAGTATAGGTTCATAGGATTATACTAGGCTATTGGTCTGGAGGCCCTTATAAGCCTAGCCAAGAATTTCACCCATGTTCCCACAATGAAAGCACCTGTTTTTCCTGTCCAGCATAAGTATATTTTCCCATCCATTCATCCAGGTTCCTCTTAAAGAGGGTTAGTGATGTACTCTGCTTGACATGGAGAGGAAGTCTATTCCACAGATGGGGGAGTCAATGGGACACAAATCTATCCTGCCAACAAGTTCTACTAATGTCAGAGACCAGGTTGAGACCTTGCGTGTGGGTTGCATGAGTGGACTTTGACTTACAGATATGCAGCAACTCCATCAAGCCTGAGTCTGAGATACCCTTGTATGCCAGACACAGGTCATCTCTGAGCAGTCTGTATGAGACTGAGTAGAGGGACAGTGCTTTTAGCCTCTTTGTATAGGATAGGATAGATATTTGAAACCCTTGATTTTCCTGGTCAGGAACCTCTGCGGTCTCTCCAACTGCTGCATGAGCTTGGCAAGTTACATGCCAAAGGAGGCATTGTACTCAATAATGGGTCTGATAAGGGAGGAGTACAGGGATGTTATGACCTCCTTGTTCCTGGATGAAATACCCTTACTTATGAGGTGAACCATGTAGAAAGCCTTCTGTACAGCAGAGGCAACATGGTGGTCAACAGTCAGGTTGCTATCAACCTGAGTGCCCAAGTCCCTCACGACTGATTGCATGCTTACTACATTGTTATTAATGTAGTAATAGTGGGGACACCATTTTTCCCAAAGGGGATAATAATGCATTTCTTGGCATTCAGTTTGTGGTCATGCTTTTGGCACCAGTCATTAGTTTGGTTAAGCCCCTCTTGAAGGATGCTCACATCACTAGAGGAATTTATGACAGTGCCCAGCTTGCAGTCATCTGCAAACTTGGTCAGCCACAGACCACTGGTTTTGGCTTGCACCTCAGAAAAGTATATCCAAAACAGTAGAGATCCCAAGACCGATCCTTGGGGTGCCAAGCTTGTTACAGGTCTACTACTAGAGGTGGCTTCTGTACTACACTTACTCCTTCTACTACCACTCTGGCTGGACTTTTTCTGAAGATAACTCTTCTCTGCTTAAAAAAAAAAAAAATTCAAACAATATCACTGTTGTTCTTACACTTTGATTGCACTACTACCTCTCTACGTATTCTGTTTTTATTTTGTTTATATGTCTTTGTATGTAATTAATGTGGAGCTTTTCTCCTTGGGCCTCCACTGAAAATGGGCTCTTTTAGGCCCAGTGGACTTTTCTGGTAAACAAATGCAATACATAAATAAATAAATAAATGACCAAGTTAGTTGAGGTGTGTATTCAGAATTATACGGTGGCTAAGGAAATCCTGTCATTTGGAATGGTCAAAATGATTTCTCAAGCATGATTGAGTTCCTTCATTATGGAAAAAACATAACAGCAGATACATTTTTTAAGAAGTCACTGCCAGTTAGCAAATAAACCTAAACAAATGGTAGCCATTTGTGTTTCTTCACTTGGTGCAACTTTCAAATACTGTCACATTTCAACTCTTGTCCCATAGTTTACACTTAAATCCTCTACAATTACATCCTTTTAGTCAGGTACACTCAGTCGAATCATTTAAAGTGCTATATGACAAATGGTTGCAAAAGGTGAGTAATGCTATTAAAAATCTAAAGATTAAAGTAAAATAAAATAAAATAAAATATCAAGCTGCAAATTGTATTCCTACAGCATTCATTCATGTTCCCATGGAAAGAAAGGTTGAGGACAACTTCATCTGATATTTTGCTGGAACCCAGAAACGTAGCACGTAACAATGATTTCTCACTGATTACACTGCACTTATTTCGTTATGTACAAAATGATGTTGTTATTAATGACAACAGAAAAAACATCTTCAATCTGATGAGATAATAAATGCATTCCTGTCACTATTTTCAAAATTATACATACCTGTGTGTACATATGTCTGTGACTATACATGTCTGTGCAACTGTGTGTGTGTGTGTGTGTGTGTGTGTGTGTGTGTGTGTGTGTGTGTGTGTGTGTGTGTGTGTGTGTGTGTGTGAGTGAGTACGCGTGTGTGCATGTGTGCACGCACGTGTGTGTGTGTGTGTGTGTGTGTGAGTACTCGTGTGTGCATGTGTGCACGTGTGTGTGTGTGTGTGTGTGTGTGTGTGTGTGTGTGTGCATGTGTGCATGTGTGTGTGTGTGTGTGTGTGTGTGTGTGTGTGTGTGTGCATGTGTGCATGTGTGTGTGTGTGTGTGTGTGTGTGTGTGTGTGTGTGTGTGAGTATGCATGTGTGCATGTGTGCACTTGTGTGTGTGTGTGTGTGTGTGTGTGTGTGTGTGTGTGTGTGTGTGTGTGTGAGTACATGTGTGTGCATGTGTGCACGCGCGCACGTGTGTGTGTGTGTGTGTGTGTGTGAGTACGCAAGTGTGCATGTGTGCATGTGTGTGTGTGTGTGTGTGTGTGTGTGTGAGTACGCGTGTGTGCATGTGTGCACGTGTGTGTGTGTGTGTGAGTCCGCGTGTGTGCATGTGTGCACGTGTGCACGTATGTGTGTGTGTGTGTGTGTGTGTGTGTGTGTGTGTGTGTGTTTGTGTGTGTGTATGTCAGCCATAACATAAGAAACATCTCAAACCACATGTGCATAAATTCACTTTTACTGTTGATGTAAAACTAAATCAAAGAATGGTTTGATTAATTTACCATGTTTTGGTGTGGGTTTCACTGAGATTTATTCTTGCCCAGCTTTGAAGTTCGCACCCCTGGGCCTCTATCCCCTCTGCATTTATTTTATTTGTTTCTTTATTGACAGAGTAAGTTCCACAAGGCTTGTAGCTATACTTTTGGGAGATCGACTGTAGAAATTTGGTCAAGATGGCAGGAAAATGTATCTTTGTTTGCCAAAATGGGAGTGAGCGAGCTGCTTATTACTGAAATGGGAGCGAGCGAGCTGCTTATTACTGAAATGGGAGCGAGTGAGCTGCTTATTACTGAAATGGGAGCGAGCGAGCTGCTTATTACTGAAATGGGAGCGAGTGAGCTGCTTATTACTGAAATGGGAGCGAGCGAGCTGCTTATTACTGAAATGGGAGCGAGCGAGCTGCTTATTACTGAAATGGGAGTGAGCGAGCTGCTTATTACTGAAATGGGAGCGAGCGAGCTGCTTATTACTGAAATGGGAGCGAGTGAGCTGCTTATTACTGAAATGGGAGCGAGTGAGCTGCTTATTACTGAAATGGGAGCGAGCGAGCTGCTTATTACTGAAATGGGAGCGAGTGAGCTGCTTATTACTGAAATGGGAGCGAGTGAGCTGCTTGTTACTGAAATGGAAGCGAGTGAGCTGCTTATTACTGAAATGGGAGCGAGTGAGCTGCTTATTACTGAAATGGGAGCGAGTGAGCTGCTTGTTACTGAAATGGGAGCGAGTGAGCTGCTTATTACTGAAATGGGAGCGAGTGAGCTGCTTGTTACTGGAATGGGAGCGAGTGAGCTGCTTGTTACTGAGAGGTCATGGCAGATATGAGACAGCTTGTCAAGTGCCGAATGTGATGCTGTTTTGGTATTTAATGGAACTGGAGGGAGATTTGCCTGTATTTATCCTGTTCTACTGAGGAAGAGCTCCTGATTATGAAGATAAGGCTTTGTGGGATGACATTATAGAGCATGTAGTTGTGATATTACAGAAATGTATAATGGGAGATAAGTTATGGCCAATTCCATAGGGAAACCTCCAAAGTAGAAAATAAGGTACATTTGGTTGTTGCAAGGAAGCAGACAGTGTCAGATGAGAGCTGGAAACTTTATAAGGAAGGGGCTACTTTTGGAAACTGTGACTTTCAAAGAATAACAAGTCAACAGATGCTGTTTTTAAAACTTATAGAAAGTTGTCACCAGATATAAAAGCTTTTTAGAGCTCTGCTGTTTTTGGTCTGGTAAATTATTATAAATCAGCATATAGTTCAAAATTCTCTGAAATTATCAGTCATTAGGTGAATAATACACCAGACAAAATCCATCTAACACAATGACCTTTAGTTAATTAAAAGTTACTGAGGTGAATGGATTTTGCTTGTCGTCTTATCTTGCCAAATTAGGACCCATTTATAATAGCCTTCATTTACATCGCCCACCTGTCCATCCACAAGCCTTTTTTACATTTATTTACACATGGGGGCAGAGTATCACTTCAACAGTGACAGTCTAGAACCAAGGTTTACACCGCCGGGGTGACTATCTCTGGTGTGGCTGTTCCACCACACCACAAAATTGCATGCACACTCATACGTATGGCCAGTTTAGAGTGTCCAGCACAACTACTACATGTCTTCATTCACAGTCTCTGTAAAACATGAACAGCTGGAGTTTTAAAGTCACTTTTCTTATGACAAAAACTGATATAATATTATTGGAAGGTATTTAAATAGTTTAATATAGTTTATAAATGGACAGAATTTGTGACTAACTTAAACGGTCTGAGAAAAATGGAATTTGGATATGTGGTTTGTTGGTTAGAATGCAAGTTTTGCCGATTCAGATGTTTAACAAAATATATATACTGATGATATGCTGAGTCCAGGAAATGAGATATTTATAATATGTTGTGCTGACCAAACACTTTTTATTTATTTATTTATGTACATATGTATAAATGTATTTTTGTGGTTTAGATGGTCATATGCCAGAATAATATCCACGCTTGTAATGTTGTGCTGTCAGTTGGGGAGTCAAGGCCAGATAAACTTACGTGCATTCCTAAATACATAGTTGCAGTGATGTGGGATATTTTTTCCAGTCTCTAAAGCAGATCAGTCTGCAGTGTAACTACATTGCGCATTATATATGTACAGAAACTTCTCTTTTAAATAAAGAGGATTATCTGATTGCACTCTTGTGGCAGAAGTGTGCAGTAGCAAATCTATCTCAGTTGGGGCCTGCTAGCTGAAACTTTATTTTGTGTTTTCCTGGCTGGTCTGTAGGCCTTACTGTTGTAAAACATGTTTTTTTTTTTTTTTTTGATTATATATATTTTTTGATTCTATATAAGACCAGTGCTTGTGTGGGGTTGTGGTCAATTCCTCAGTGTTGGTCTTGGTTTGGCTGCATCACCTCAAAGTTACAGAGAATTTGCTGCATCTAAAGGCATTCGCTGCTAAAAGAAAAAAATAGTAATCATTTGGCACTTTTGATTATTTTTACTGCATTTAATTTATTGCATTTCTCACACTTTATTAGAGTTTCAATGCTGAACTTTTTCCACTTTTATTGTAGTACTTAATTACATTGTGTCTGCAAGTTTTACAGGACTATAGTAACTAGAATGGTGGTTTTCCTGCACTTGAGCTCTACAAACCAGCATTTTTAAATTAAGAGGGTTTTCCGACTGCACTTTTGTGGCAGAAGTGTGCTGAAGCAAACCTGTCTGAGTTGGGAGCTGCTGGCTAAATGCTTATTGTGTGTTTTCCTGACTGGTCTGTAGGTCTTGCTGTTATAATACTTGTTTTTTTCTCATTCTAGTGTTTGTGCTCAGCTGCTCTCCACTCGGCAATGGTTGGTATAGCTGCAAATGCTTACAAACTAAATTGTACTTTAAAATAACACTGTTCTAGGAACATCTGAGCTGCACACAGAGCAACATCACCTTATTGTATAGCTGCAGTTCACACTGAGAATAGCACCCATTGTTCGTCCAAGTGTTTAAATCTCAGCCCGGTTAAATCTCCTCACTCTCCTGTCTAGTTAAACCCGTAGTAAAAAAAATGAAACCATAGATAGCTACTGTCCTGCTATCTCTGTCTTCAGCCTGGTGAGCATGGGCATCCTGAATCAATGTAACAATTGTCTCTTGGAGACTGACATCCACTTAATCCTGAAACAAACAAACACAGTATGTGAGAGATGCAGTTATACTATAAAAATTGAGACACAGGTCTCGCATACTGACAAATAAAATGACAATTTGTTAGAACATGCATATCATTTCTCTCAGTTAATAATGTTTCAACACACAAACCCACATATGTGGAGGTAGTCACAAATAACTTACCAAAACCTCAGAGGTCTCCTGTATGCTGCCCTCAGAATCCACTTGCAAACAAAACCAAGTCAACACCAACCACTACAGATAAAAATACACATCACAGTGTCTCCACAAGCAAGCCCTAAGGTAAAACACTACAAATTCAAACCTTGGTCATAGGAGACTCCATCATGAGACACACAGACATCCCCATCACCAGGCTAGATAAAGAGAGGATTGCAGTCACTTGCCTGTCAGAGACCAGGATCTGCCAGATCATGCAGGTACTCGGGATACTCAACCAAAAGTACCAGTATGACTTAGTCATAGTCCATGTGGATGTAAATTTATTTATTTATTTATATTTGTTTAAAATTTATTTACCAGGAAAGTCCAACTGGGACAGAGCCCATTTTCAGTGGCGGTCCAGAGAGAAATGCTCCAGACCCATGCCTTTGGAACGTGGGAGGAAACCAGATCACATGGAGAAAACCCACCTGAGATGTATCTCCCTTCGTTATATGAAAAGAGACATGATGGACCTCCCTGAATAGGTGTCACAGGCAGGTATGAGCCTTGCATTAGCAGCAGTCGACCCCCAACAAGAATGATACCACAATAGAAGCAGAAAATGATTGACTTCAATAACTGGTTTAGCTACTGATGTCATTCCAAGTGGATCCAGTATTTGGCATCCTGAGACAATATGATAGACAGACCATGCTGCTTTGCCAGAGATGGTCTACACCTGTTGCTTCTAGGCTTCTGAATTCTGGCAAATGGATTAGCCACCCCCATAATGCCTTTTCAGGCAGTGCCAATCCAACAGACCTACCAATGTAACAAATTCTTCCAATGACAATCTGAATGTGCTACTGCTCAATGCTAAGAGTCTTAACAAGAAACTGTACTCCGCAGAAGCACCTCTCATCCTGGAGAAAGCTGACATCTGTACAGTTACAGAGACATGGTAAAAGGCTATGGAAAGCACTCCAACAGTGCAAGGCTGCAATGCCTATCATGTATTCAGACCACTCTCTGAAAAGTAAAAAATAAAAGGAGGAGGCATTTCCATTTATATAAAAAACAATCATGCTACAGGACTGGTCAAGCAGGATAACTCACTTGACCTACTCCATATCCAGCTGACCATAGGCAAAACCCCCACCATATCATCGCTCACTACAGGTCCCCAATCATGAACCATGAAAACCACTTTACATACTTGAAGTCACTAGAATCACTTGCCATTCAGCCCAACAACTCATGGTTGATTGTAACTATCCCTCCATAAACTGGGAAACATACGCAACCACTAACATGCAGGTTCAGAGATTCCTGGACTTTTGTCAGTGCAAATGCTCTGGAACAGCTGGTCTGCACTCCCACCAGGGTCTCAAATATCCGTGATATAATACCTACAAATATGGGGGGTGTTGCACCCCGCCCAGTGTAATGCCCTCATTGGTAAGATTGCGTCATAACTCGGTCTCCTTTGAAATAAATGTAATAGTAGAATCCCCATCAAATACTAAAACCCTACAACATTTTTTCTCAAGGCAAATTGCATTTTATTAATTGATAGCATAGGTAATTTTAAAGCACCCCTAACCCTTAAAATATGAAAGCCTATGCAGAAGTATACATGAATGACCTGTACAACCACTTCCACAATCGCACAGAAATAGTAGTACCTGACTGAACTCATCTCAGGTCTAGACAGAAAAGGAAGTCACTGTGAAGGACCCCTGACATAAATGCATTATACAACAGAAGGAAGAAATTCCTGTCTACAAGCAAGTGGAAGGGTGCACAACAGAGGAAAAAAATCTCTCATTCGTCTTAACAGGCAAATCAGATTAATAGTCAAGTCCTCAAAAGCTAAATCAAGACTAAAATAGAAAAGAAAAGAATATCCACAAAACAGTTTTAGTTATGTCCAGAATCTTAAGGGAAGTACTCAACAATGTGCTGAGTTGGGTGTAGATGGCACTACATGTACTCAGCCAGAAGAAACAGCAATGATAAATTCAGCTCAAATTTCACACCGTCATCACCTCCAGTCACTCCCGTGAAATACCCCTACTATTCCTCTGCCTGTTATCGCAAAAGAACCGGTCATCACTACACTTTCTAAAGCTAGGAACATGGCATCAGTAGAACCCAAAGAAATCCCAGCATGCCTATTAAATAGCTCGAAACATGACCTAGCAGACACACTCAGATTTCTGTTTAACCACAGTCTCCAAACAGGCTTTGTCCTCATAAAGTGGAGGACAGCAACTTTCATCCCTCTGCACACAGGAAGCCCATCATGGGATACAGAAAACTACTGACTCATAAGTCTGACTAGGCTGATATGCAAGACTATGAAAAGGATAATCTTGGACCTGATTTTCAATGACATAGGAAATCTCCAGGCTCTAGACCCAACTCAGTTTGGCTTTGTCAAGAGCAGGTCCTGCTTGCTCAGTATAGTGGACTCCTTTGAGAAGTTCACCAAGACCATGGATGAAGGTAAGACAGTGCATACTACTTACCTTGCCTGACCAAGACATATAACACAGTCTCCCACTTGGGTATTATAGACAAACTCATAAAACTGGGCATAAACTTCTGCGTTACCAGATAGATAACCAAATGGTTCATGGACAGAACACATTCTATTACAGTCAGACAATCCACATCCAGCAAGAGGCCAGTCACCAGCAGAGTACCACAGGGCTCTGGCCTGGGCCCTCTACTGTTTGGGATATATTTCTCAAATGTCAAGGCAAATGTAGATGGCCTTTGGCTGACCAAGTTTGCTGATGACTACAAGTTGGCAGCAATCATGGACTCCCCAAATGATGTGATATCCTACAGTAAGGACTGACACAGACTAATGACTAGTGTCAGAACCATGGTCTGAAAGTAAATGTGAAGAAATGCATAATAATATCCTTTGCAGAAAATCCCCCTGCAAATTACAATATTGATAGCATCCCCCTAAGAATGGAACCAGTGGAGAGAGATCTGGGTACTTGGGTAGATAGTGATCTGATTTTTGACCACCATATGTCCATTATATTGAGGAAGTCCTTCTGTGTGGTTCAGCTTATAAGTAAGGGTGTGGCATCCAGAGCTAAGGATGTCATAGTATCACTATACTCATCCCACACCAGACCAGTAATTGACTACAGTGCACCTTTTCACATGTACCTTGCCAAGCACCTGTTGTCAACAGTTGGAGTGTCCTCAGATGTTTCTCACCAAATACTACAGGGTATAACCAACATGTGATATGCAGAACAATTAAAAGCCCTATCACTGCATTAATTTTCCTACTGATTACTGAGGAGTGAGCTATACATTACCTACAAGGCAGTCTCTGACCCAGCACTGATGGAAAAGTTGCATATTCGCAAATCTCTAACCCTGCTCTGTGACAAGAATAGATCGTGTTGGGGAGACAGATATGTGTCTCAGAGATTGCCCCTTCTCCTGGAATAGGCTTCCTATTCACATGAATCAGAGCCTTCCTTGACCATCTTCAAGCACAATCTAGACCAATGGATGGAAGTAGCACCCATGTCCCTTATGGACAGAGGCAATCAGTAAAAATTGTCAAAACATGCTTGCTGACCCTTGTTCTCTTTCCCCCCAAGAACAGATAACTGGGTAAAATTTGGGTAAAACTGGCTTGGCTTGTAAGGGCTCTTGAGCCATTAGCCTGGTATTCTTCTATGACCCTATGAATCAATTACTGAAATTATGCAGACGACTGAAAATATTATATCACATTAAGTAATTTGTGAACAAGCTGTTATTTCTAAACAAGCTAAACAAATGTTTGCAGTTCAATTCGGTAAACCAAATAAATCTAAGGAAAAGGAAGTGGTCGACCTGAGTTAATTGTAAGATTACAAGCCCTGTCATACAATGACACTTCTCAATTTCTTTGGTCAAAAATTTTGGACAAAGCTAAAAATAATGGAGGAGCAAAGACCCACAATCAGGGATACTTTTAAATATTACTCTAAATCATATAAAAAGTTAATAGAGCAATAGATTTTGTATCAACATGCATTTTTAGTACAATAAGTTTAACATTAATGCCTGTCATTATCAGAGTTGCCACTTCTGCAAAGCCAAACACCAGACCAAAGACCACACCCTTGTATCTCCATTAGGCCCTCCTTTCTCTACCCATTTCTACACCTACTTCACCCTTATCTATGCCCATTTTATGATGTAAATGGGCAAAACAGTGGGAATCAGACTATTTTTATTTTTTATTTTTTGTATTTCATGGATTGCATTGCATCACATTTAAGCAATGCTTTTTTTGAAAAAAAAGTGAATGACAGAAGCTCACCCAGACTCTGCAACAGTTTGCTGTGGGGGAAAGGTTAGTTTGCTTTTTATTTCTTGTATTTTGTATTACTTTATTGCCTTTTTCTATTTTGTATACTGTGATTTGTTTTCTTTACACTGTGTTTTACTTGTATTCTGCTTTTAACTGCATATTAAAAATTGAAAAGAAACCACAGCTCTGTCTCTTATGAGTCAGACAGAATTTTTCCCACCCTCCCACCTTGTTGCTGTTGTGTTCTTAAACACCACAGTGTTTCTAGTTGCCTGCCCCTTATGTTACTATTGACCATATATATCGTTTCCTCTCTGCTTTTGCTGGCTGGTGTGAGTAAGCAGAAAATCATTTTGTGAAATCACTCTTCTTCAACTATTTAAATTTTTTGGCCATCCTACTGTATTCCACAGTAGCAGAATAGAAAAGTGCCCATTCTCTTTCAATCTATCTTGCTCTTTTAAAACCGTGTCTCTCCACTAAAACTTAACTTTTTAGACAGCTAAAATGTAATTACCCACTTTCATATCTAACTGCTTAGTGCACAGTGCAGTCTTTAGGATAAACCATTTTTTTTCATCTTACCTTTAAGCATCTATTGTAAGACCACGAGTTATTGGAGAGCCCACATTCTGCCTCTCAGTAGTCGTCTTGGGATTATTGCTTCTGTTTTCACCTGGTGAGAGAATGAGTGCAGTTACATCGTTTTCTGGATATTGTTGATCACCAGAAAGCCTAATAACTGTGTTAAAGGTGACATCTTGGAATCTGTGCTTATATGCTGATCCTGGTGAGAGTAGGAACAGAGTGCATTAATTCCTGACACTTTCTGGTTGGAGAGTGAATGTCTGTGCTTAACGTACCTGATTGGTCTGGTTGCTAGTTGAGGCATCTACCAGAAACAGGCTGCAAACCTACAGACCCTTGCATCATCTGGGACAAGACTGTGGATCACCAAACAGGTTGTGGCCTGCTTCTCTTCTTGGGATTGGTGCTAACATTTTGCTTCTGGTGAGAGAAGAAGCAAAGGAGTATTGTATCCCAACAGATTGAAGCTTTGCTGAGACTAGCATTAGTAGTAGCCAGGCAGGAGCCATTCATGTGACTCTCCTCCTTTCATCATTCTTGACAAGCTAATTCTTTGTTTTAAGTAAGTACTGCTTGATTTGTTTCTAACTTCAGAATATCTGCCTAAATACCTCATCCTTAAATTTTTAGGGTCTACATATTAGTTTCCTCTCAAGTGTTTGGCAGTGCTCTGTACAGACTCAGACACCTTGAGTGACATTTTTCCTGTGAAAGCCCAATTGAAATTTCTCCAGTATCTAGTTTCACACAGGACATCTACTTTGCAATGACAAGCACTGTCCACATAGTTGCAAACTGGATACTCCTGACAGTGACTGATATTCTCACTCTAACTGTCTAATCAATAAAAAAGGATCTGTTGCCATGGATATGAACTTTCCTACTGTCTCCGTTACCAGCTTGGTGGACATGGGCATCCTGAGGCAATGTAAAAATTGCCTCAAGTTTACTGACAGCCAGTTAATTCTCAAACAAACTGATACAGTATGTGAGAGATGTATTTACAAAACGTCACTGGAGGCAACGCTCTCAAATAAAATTACTCCTAATGTCAATAAGGTTCTCAGTAGTACACATGCTGCATCCATCAGGCACAATTCAAAGCAGACATATAAACCCACATATACTGAGGCACTTATATGCAACCTTCCTAAACTACAAAGACCTCCTAGAATAAGTACACATAGAAATACGCTCAGCAACCGCAAACACACTCTTTCAAAACAACACCCACATCAACACATAGAGTAACATCTCATGAAGCCTCTATCTCTAAGCCCATAAGGCAAGTCACCACACAATCCAACATTCTAATCTTTGGAGACTCCATCATGAGACACACTGATGTCCCTCTCCCCAGGCTAAGTAAGGAGAAAGTTATGACTGGTTGCTTATCAGGGGATAGGATCCACCACATTACGCATGCACTCAGGTCACTGGGCCACAATTACCAATATGACGCAATCAAAGTCCATGTGGGAGTAATGATCTTAGACGTACCTCCCTAGACTACATGTAGAGAGACATCATAGAGTTCTCGGAATATGAGTCTCAGGCAGGTATGAGCCTAGCACTGAGCAGCATTTTACCTTCTCCAAGGATGATGTCACAATATGAACAAAAGATGACTGACTTTAATAAATGGCTTAGTTTCTGGTGTCATTCTAAGGGGGTGCAATATTTGTCAGCATGGAAGGAGATGGTCAACAGACTACGCTTCTTTCCCAGTGATGGTCTGCTCCTCTCCCCTCTAGGCTTTCGGATATTAGCTAAAACATTGTCTTTCCCCAGAGTGCCTTTTTTAGGCAATGCCAAACTGAAAGTATTTCCGACATAGCAAATCAAAACCAAGAAAATCTAAAGGTAATCTAAAAAAATCTAAAGGTACTCCATGCTAGGAGCCTAAACAAAAAACTCCACTCCCTGGAAGCTCTCGTTACACTAGAGAATGCTGATGTCTGTGCGGTCTCAGAGACGTGGTTTAAAGCCAGGGAAAGCACACAAACAGTGCAAGGCTATAATGCCTTCCACACATTTAGACCAGCTACTTCACAGGCAGGGACTAAAGGTGGAGGGGTCTCTATTTACATCAAAAATAAATATACTTCAAGGCTGGTCAAACAAGACAATGCACTTGAGCTGCTACATGTTAAAATCGTTATAGGTAAAATCCAATACCACTTCCTTCCAAGCTTTTGGCCCCGCTCTATGACCCAGGAAGCCCATACCATATATTTAAACTTATTAGAAACACTAACCATCTAACCCAATACCATATTAATGGGTGACATTAATTACCCCACTATTAACTAGGAATCCTATACAACATCAAACATACATGCACAGAAATTCCTGGATTTTGTAAACACAAATTCCCTGGGCCAGATAGTCAATACACCAACCAGGGGTGCAACCGTGCTGGATCTGGTCCTCACTAATATGGGAGAGTGCTGCACACCCCCTACTGTAATGCCTTCCCTGGTAAAGTCAGACCACAAAATGTTCTCCTTTGAAGTAAAAATAAAACCTGGACTCCCAGCTAAACTGGGAATATTCAGGAACTATTCTACAACTAACCTCCTGCTATTAAGTGAGAACCTGGAAAAATTTCAAGCCCCTATAACACCTGAGAATACTTCTGCATAGGTGGAACTGTTCATAGAAACCCTGTACAAGCATGTTAATAGCTGCAGAGGGGCAACTGTACCCACTAGGAAGAAGTACAGAACTAACTCAAAAAACAAGCCACCCTGGTGGAATCACAAAATCAATAGGCTGTATAATAGGAGGAAGAAAATCATGGCAAAAATTAGGAGGTACAGCACCCAGCAGCATAAAAGCACTCTCGTCAAACTAAACAAACAACTCAGAGGACAAATAAAGTCTGTCAAAGTCAAATTTGAGGTACATTTGGCCTCCAAGGCCAAGGACAATCACAAGGCATTCTTTTGCTATGTCCGCAACCTAAAAGGCAATACACAATTGTGTGCAGAGCTCATTGTAAATGGAGCCACCTATACTGACCAGAAGATATAGCAAACCTGGCTGATAAATTCGCTCCAACTTTACTCCTCTCTCTCCTTCAACCTTCCCTCAGGAAATATCATCAAATATAACTCCCCCAACTATCACTAGGGAACAGGTCCTTAATGCTCCCTCTAAGACCAAGAACACTGCATCAATGGGCCCAGACAATATCCCAGGATGCCTTCTAAATAGCATGAAATGTGACCTATCAGGGCCTCTGGAATTACTATTTAACTGTAGCCTCCAAACAGGCTTCATGCCTCATGAATGGAGAAAGGCAACAGTCATCCCACTGCACAAAGGTGGGCCACGTGCAGACCCTGGAATCTATAGACCCATAAGTCTCACTAGTCGTATATGTAAAGCCATGGAAAGAATTATCATGGAGATGATCAACTGAGATATAGTAAACCTCCTGACACTGGACCCAACCCAGTTTGGTTTCATCAAGGGCAGATCATGACTACTCAACCTGGTGGACTTCTTTGAGGTCACCAAAGCAATGGATGAGGGAGGACAAAATTGTTCACACTACCTACCTTGACCTGGCCAAGGCAATTGACACAATACCCTACTCAGGCATTATTGACAAACTCAAGAGGTTAGGTACAAACCTGTATGTCACCCAGTGGATAGCCATCTGTCTCACAGACAGGACCTAGTAAGTTAGAATTGGGGAGTCCACCTCTACAAAAAGGCCAGTCACCAGTGGAGTCCCTCGGGGACCAGTCCTTGGACTGATCCTTTTTGGCATTTACGTCTCAAAAGTCAAGGCCAGTGTCGGTGGTCTCTGGCTGACTAAATTTGCAGATGATTGCAATTTAGGAGCTGTCACTGAATCTCATACTGACACAAATGTTCTCCAGGAGGGGCTGACACAGACAAACAACTGGTGTCAGAGCCATGGACTAAAATTAAATGCCAAGAAATACATAACAGTATCCTCTGCAAAGTCATCCATCCCTGGTAACTATCATATTGACAACACACCCCTTAGAGTTGACCCAGTAATCAGGGACTTAGGAACACACATAGATAGTAATCTAGCCTTTGATAATCATGTGTCTGCAGTGGCGAGGAAATCATTCTATGTTGCACGACTTATTAACAAAGGTATGGCATCTAAGTCCAAGGAAGTTGTTGTTCCACTGTATTCGGCATTCATCAGACCTATTGTTGAGTAGAATGCCCCCTTTGGTATGTACCTAACCAGGCATATCCAGCAACTAGAACATCCACAGAGGTTCCTCACAAAAAGAATACAGGGCATAAGTAATATGTCCTATGTTGACTGCCTCAAGGCCCTATCCCTGTATTCTGTCTCCTACAGACTTTGATGGGAGATCTATGTCTGGCATACAGGGCATTGTCAGACCCCACTCTGATGGACCTCCTGCATATCCACAAAACAAACAGTACCAAAATTACCCATTCTAAAGACTTAAACCTTGCCTGTGATATAAATAGGAGCTGCTGGAGAGATAGGCATGCCCCCATGTGAAGAAGAGTTCCTCCCTAACCTAATTCAAGTACAACTTGGACAATTGGATAGGAAACAGACAATTGGATGGGAAACCGGAAATTCATCCCTGGTTTGGCACCTATGTCTCTAATGCAAACAGGTAACCTGTAAATGGTTCATCTCCCAGGCCCATGCTTACACTTATCAAGGGTATCAGAACTTATCAGAGATTTGGAATGCATGTCTAGTCTTAAAAAGGCCCTTGTGGTCATTAGCCTAGCAAACACCTATGAACAAATTTCAACACTCTATTTATACTAGAAAACAGAAATCTGGAGCTTGTACAGTGCTTCCAAGACTACTCTGTGCACAATTGTTCTGATTTCAAGGTAGTCTATAAAAATACAAAATTGGGGGCAAACATAGGCATTTTTTACTTTAATCCTCAGTGATTTTGCAGACAATCACAACATTTATGAGGGGCAGTGTAAAAATATGAGGCAAAACCAGGGCTTAGAGAGTATCACGCTGATACTAATCTTGAATGTACAGTGACGACATTCACTCCCATTATTATTATGTGAGCCACATGCCCACACCCTTCAACAGGTGCATCATTAAAATATGGGTGGTATTCATAGATTTTACATGTGTACAACAGGTGTGTACATAGTGTACACTAGTTGCAGTCTACCCATTTAAGAAACATTTGGAAAGTCACAGACAATTAGATACACAAACGGTTACAAAATGAGGTTAAAGAAATTATATGTAAATGGTGGCTCTATTGGATGTGAATAGTGTCTTTTCTGCCTTCTGAAATTCAGTCACATCTTACTATGTAAACGTGTGTTGCATAGATATGTTATAAAAATTAAAGCCACATTTTTTCTAGCCATTTTGTAATCAGCAAAGATGTTTTGTTTTGCTGCTAGTGTTGTTGCATCCTCATTTCAGCTGCTTGCTTCTGTCTTACCACAACCCAGTGTGTGATGTGATATTCATAGGCCTTAGAGGAAGAGATACAAGAAAAAGCTGACATCACAGCTTTGAGATGTGCCAGCTACTTGGCAGGTTTAAAGTGGACAGGGACAGTAAAAGGGCTTTGGTGAATTTGTTTAGCCACAAACAGGAACTGGAGAAATACATGACCTTTCTATTCATGAGAAACCAAGGTATATATAGATCTCACTATACTTGTCAAAGGGACATTTCACAGACAGACAGACAGACAGAATCTTGGATGCATTAGTAATCTTACTGGCTTCTTCCTTGAGAAACTGTAGCAATTCCTCAATATACTCTTAGCCCTTGTGGATCAGAATATCTATTTCCCAGTGTCATCACACTGAGCCAGTACCATATGTGACCTCTACAAGATGATTTCCTTGAGGTGCTTGGAGCATCAGTTTCCATCCATTTAGGCTCCCAGGAAATCCCCACCACCTTCCCACTTAGAGGGGCCATAGTAAGAAGCCTTAACTTTACCAGCTACCAGATAGCATGCAATGCATGTGACTGTATTGTAAACATAACAGCCTAGCATTTTAGTAATACCCATGACTTTAATGTACCACACACAAATTCACTGCACTGACACTTCCTGCATGGTATGATACCACATGGATGCCTAGTAGGTAACTGCACCCTAAATATCTCTGTTCTGCATAGCTACTCCTTTATATATTTAATATGGTTTTAATGAGTAACTACCCCATCTCCATGTGACCCCTCTCCATTATGTTTTGCATGTGACACAGGCTACCTCCTTGACCCTTGATAAATACCAGTCAGTAATTCACAGGGATCTGCAGAGAAGTGATTTAATACCACCCTCCCCCAGACACAGATAGTTAGCGAGTGAGTGCTATACCTGCTGAAAGCCTGTTTCTTCTGCCTGAATGAGTTTGGTGGGGTGTATTCAGTATGACCCTGCTACTCCATGCAGAATGCTCACAACTTGTTGCATTGTGTACAACATGATTCTGAGTTCTTTATGATTTCCCCCAGTGAGGATAGTGACAGTGACCAAAAAATGGCAAGAAATTGGCACCGTCTGAGGCAGACTTATGCATGGTACATGACAGCACTGGCAAAGTTGCAGTGCTTATACCACAGTTAAGGGACTTAGCATTAATTACCTTACAGAATAAAGTCAAAGAGATAATACTTTGGTAAATGCAGTGTTCCACGTGGGCTGTGCTGAGCAGTGAATGATGAATTCCCAGTGATCATCTGTTATTTAGCCACATACCATCCAGAAATGTTTTGTGGATACAACTGGAGCAGTCATCACAGTGAGCAGATGCACCAGAGTTAGGCATACCACCAGGGTGGGCAGAGATGTGAAGCACTGTATAGACCTAGACTGGAGTATCTCTCTGCAAATGCAGGCTTAAGAAGTAATGTTGTAATTATGTCATAATGTCATAATGAAGTTAGGAAGAGCTAGTATTCTGATGTCATCACCTTTGCAGTCAGGAAACAGTTTTTATGACATATTTTTCCATGTTTTATATTTTGTCCTTTTCTCTTTTCTTTTTCTTTCTTTACCATGTAAGTAAGAACGGATGTTTCCATTCTCATCCGGGGGGGGGGGGGGGTCATGCATTGAGTTACTTTTAGTTCAGGTGTTTCTTTGCTTGGTGTATTTTATTCTGCTCCTTTTTTGGTTTGGAATTAGGTGATGTATGTCCTATGACATGTAAAAGTGTGAGTGAGCGTCACATTTGAATTGCGTTAATAGCGATGTCCTCTAATGAGAATGTTGAGGGTGGTAAGAGATTGGGAACAGGTGTTGCCATGTGAGCTTGATACTGAGTCGCTACAATGATCTGCTAGATGGCTGAGTTACCACTGACAGCTACTGGAAAGTGTTGTGTGGCCTGGTGCTTGACTAGGAGGTCCTACCATGTGACATGGAAGTCTGATAATGCCTGACTAGCTGATTTCTAGGGAATCCTTATCCATAGTTGTAGTACTTTCATGGGGCACCTGTGGTATATACCAGTCCACCATGCATGCAGACCCATCCTTGACCATGTCCACCACTGATAGCCTTGTGTGTCTGGTGCATTCTTACAAGCGTGCAGGCAGAGACTGACGTGGGTGCTGTGTGAGCAGCAATCGTCCACATGAGAATCATCATGGCATTGCAACAATGGTCCACATGAGAATCATCATGGCATTGCAACAATGGTCCACATGAGAATCATCATGGCAATGCAACAATGGTCCACATGAGAATCATCATGGCATTGCAACAATGGTCCATATGAGAATCATCATGGCATTGCAACAACGGTCTTAGGTTCATAGGTTCATAGGTAGGTACTAGGCTATTGGCCCTAGGGCCTATATAAGCCTAGCCAAATGGTACCCTGGCTTTTGTCAGCCAAGAAAATTATTTTCCTATGCCCCTGTCAAGCAGAGCTACAGAAGTGATCCCTGGGGTGAATTTCCTATCTCCCATCCAATCATCAAGAATTTTCTTGAAGAGTGCTAATGAGGAGCTTTGTTTGATAAAAATAGGTAGTTTGTTCCAGAGTATGGGAAGTCTCTGGGACAAGAATCTTTCCCTCCAACATGTTCTGTTTATTGTGGTGACAAGGTTTAGGTCCCTAGAGCATGTAGCAAGGAGGGATTGGGATTTCTTTATGTGGAGCATGTCCAACAGCTCTGGGTTTGACATAGTTTTGTATGTTAGGCAGAGATCGCCTCTGAGTAGGCAATATGCGACAGAGTAAAGCTGGAGATTTTTGAGACAGTCTGCGTAGGGCATCTGTTTGAGGCTGGTTATCCTCTTTGTGAGGTATTTCTGTGGCCTTTCCAGTTGTTGTAGATGTCTTGTGAGGTACATACCAAAAGGGGAATTGTACTCTATAATGGGTCTAATGAGTAATGAGTAGAGGGGAACAATGACCTCTTTTTTTTCCTGGATGAGAAACCTTTTGTGATGAGGTGTGCCACGTAGAAGGATTTCCTGACTACTGCAGTGATGTGATTATCAAAGGAGAGACTACTGTTCACCTGTGTCCCAAGGTCTCTTATCGCACTTTTGGTATTAAGTAGACTACCGACTATGTGCTAGTTCATGGGTACAGAGTTTTTACCAAAAGGGATGACAATGCACTTTTTGGCATTAAGCTTGAGGCCATGGCTTTGACACCAGGCATCTGTCTCAGTGAGGCCCTTTTGTAGGATGTCCACATCATTAGGAGTTTTGATTATGGCTCCTAGTTTGCAGTCATCTGCACGTTTTGTTAGCCAAAGACATTCTGTGTTAGCCTGTACTTCAGAGAAGTAGATACCAAACAGGAGAGGACCTAGGGCTGAACCCTGTGGTACTACACTTGTCACTGGTCTGAAGTTGGATTTAGAGTCTGCTACTTTGACAGTGTGTGGTCCACATGAGAATCATCATGACATTGCAACAATGGTCCACATGCGAATCATCATGGCATTGCAACAATGGCCCAAATGAGAATCATCTTGGCATTGCAACAATGGCCCACATGAGAATCATAATTGCATTACAACAATGGTCCAAATGAGAATCATCATGGCATTACAGCAATGGTCCACATGAGAATCATCATGGCATTACAGCAATGGTCCACATGAGAATTATCATGGCATTGCAACAATGGTCCACATGAGAATTATCATGGCATTGCAACAATGGACCACATGAGAATCATCATGGCATTGCAACAATGGTCCACATGAGAATCATCATGGCATTGCAGCGATGGTCCACATAAGAATCATCATGGCATTGTCCCTGGCCTCCAACATTTCCATGTGCTGGTAAATTAACTTATGTGTACCTTTCAGCTCTGTAATCATCTCTACCTGACTTTCACTGACAGCAGCCTGTACCTGAACAATTTTATGACATATCCATTGCTGTGTGCACAAGTCCTTATGTATCTCTAGAGCCAACTGTGGTTGATGTTTTCAACTGATGTTCCTCTGTGCAGGCAACACATAAGGTAAAACTAGAAGACTGCAATGTCTTCCAAAGAGGTTCATCATGTCCACAAAAGAAGGTGTTATGCTACAAAGGGATGCTAACCCTTGCAGTAATGGCACTTCACCATGATACACTTTGTGGGAGTCAACTCCCTAGTGAAATGTTGACACTCTAAATACCAAATGCCAACAAACTGAATAAAAAAAAGATTGAAACTATAGGAGAAGAATGGATCTCAAATAGTGTTCCTCTACTTTGAATTTATTTCTTGCCCCCCTGTACCCCAAGCTTATAGATACTAACTCTGAGATCACCATACCTTGGAGGAAAGGAAATGCTTCTAGAAATGGCCATCTTGGAGTTAGCGTACATAAGTTCATTTCTTCGGCCATTCAGTCTCTGTGTTTTGGGACTCTCTCTCTCTGTCTGCAGTTGGATGTAGGTTACTACCCTACAATTTTGTTACTTTTACATCTACAGCTGCCACAGCAAATGTAATTTAACTGTAAATCAACAAGACATTTTAGTAAGTTGTATTTCTACTTTTTTTGTTATTTTGTAGCACACAAAAAGATTGCTTTCACTTGCCACCTGTTTCTCAAGATGATGGTGTGGCTGGTTACCTGACACCATAAGTACTGCTTGTGTCAATTAAATCAAAAACTAACATTTGTAATAAAACTAATTATGTACTGCATTATACTATAGTACTCTCATATCATATATTATTATATTGTGAATACAAATGTAATTATTATTATAATATTATAAATTTAATGGTATATCATCTATTTCTATTGTAATATAATATTTGGTTTCTTAGCATTATTGAGTATAACACAGATATTAATATAACATAGCTGGATTGCATCCACTGGAGGAGAGATTAAAATGGGCGCAGCCACCTTTCCACTGTCTCTCAGCCACAGCCTCAACCAGGTCTTGGAGCTCATGACATAGGCAGATGTCACTACATGAGCAGGAGGAGGTGTTGATCTCTTCTTCACCTGGGAGGGTTGACAATGAGCTGTCCCTGGTGCTGTTGGAACCGAAGAAAAAATAACATAGAAGGGAGAGAAAAAAAGAAAACAAGAGATAGAGAGAGAGAGAGAGAGAGAGAGAGAGAAAAACAAAGAGATGGAAACAGCAAATGGTCTCATTAGTGCCAAGACAGAAATGTGTTTATTTTATGAACAGAAAATTAAGCATTTCATAATTTCGTAAGAAAGTGCCATTATTCAATGATGCACGTATTGCAGGTGCTATTGAACTCAGTGATTTCTGATAACTATATCTGATGTTAATTGGTAATATTGCTTCATGGATAAGAATGGATGACTGCATTAAAATCTGAAATGATATAAACAATCTGCAGTGAAGTACTGTAGTAGTAAATAGTGATTATTGCTGTTTCCATAACAGGTAAGAAATCTGCTTATTCAATGTGTAATATATGTGTAGGTTCTAGCTAAAAGCAACACAATATTGCATTCTTCTGTTATCTTTATTAATAACCTTTAAGGGATAGCAACATATTCCACTTTTTCCATCCTTCATTTTCCATGGTATTCTATTGTTTTACAAAAGTACTTAAACTCTTTGTTTCAATAAAATACTTCTACTCCCTTTTTCCTTACCAGCTCTGATTCATCTGTTATGCCTTTCTCTGAAGGCTTTCAGTTAACAACTTGTTAACAGACATACCCCTATGTATCTCCTTATTCTACCTCTCAGTGATATCCTGTTGTAATTCTGCTTATTTAAGAAGTTTTTAGGCTAAACAAATTGTCAGATTTAGTTCTCAATGGAAATGTCTTGTATTCTTTCTCACCTGGCTACACCTATGCATTGGAGCTGTTCTTCTCCAATTTGTTGCTAATATGTTGTTTTTTACTTAATTTAGATTCAATTTAATATACTGGAAATTGGATTATGCTTTAACTATGTAATTTTGGAGCTTTTCTCCCTGGGCCTCTACTGAAAATGGACATATATCCAGTTGGACTAGCCCGGTCAACAAATGTAAAAAAAAAAAAAAAAAAAAAAAAAAAAGGTAGTGCCTTCACTACCAAGGTATACCAAGGCATAGTATATTTTCCTTCTACTTCAGTAGTTCAGTATAGTACATTTAAATAAACCTCACTAATTATATGCACTGGATGCTTAGGATGACCTGGCAAATTGAAAGCTGCTGCTGCATTGATCAGTGGTACCATATTTTAATGTTCTATACTTTTTTATTATTTTATTTTATTTTATTATGTCTCATATTAGGTTCATAGGTTCATAGGTTCATACTAGGCTATCTGCCCGAGGGCATTTACAAGCCTAGCTCATAGTTTTGTGGCTTACGCCACCCCTTTAGTATGGGGAACTATACCCATTATTTTGCTGTGCCTCTGTCGAGCAGTGACACTGAGGTAATCCCTGGGGTATATCTGCGATCTCCCATCCATTGGTCAAGATTTCTCTTGAACAAGGCCAGCGAGGTGCTCTGCCTCACATATACTGGGATTTTATTCCACAGCATAGGGAGTCTTTGGGTGATGAATCTATCCCTCCAGCATGTCCTATTAATAGCCGTGTCGAGGTTTAAGTCTCCCGCCTTGTGGCTCTGACGGATCTAGTTTTTTGAGGTGAAGCATATTCATCAAATCTGGGTTTGACATGGCCTTGTATGTTAGGCAAAGGTCACCTCTGAGCAAGCGGTAAGTGACTGAATAGAGCTGGAGTTCTTTCAGTCGGGCAGCATAGGACAGATGTTTGAGACCCTTTATCCTTTTGGTGAGGAACTTTTGTGGCCTCTCCAGCTGCTGCAAGTGTCGGGTCAGATACATTCGAATGGGGCATTGTACTCAATCATTGGTCTGATGAGTGATGAGTATAGGGAGACTATGACCTCCCTTGATCTAGATGAGAATCCCTTCATGATAAGGTGGGCAATGTAGAAGGTCTTCCTAACTACTTTAGCTACATGGGTGTTGAATGACAGACTACTATCAACCTGGGTCCCCAGGTCCCTGATAACTTCTTCTGTGCTCAGTGGATTGCCACCTATTTGGTAGCTAGGGGTAACCTTGTTTTTCCCGAAGGGTATGACTATGCATTTTGTGGCATTTAACTTTAGGCCATGGCTCTGGCACCAGTTATCCATTTCTGTGAGACCCTTCTGAAGGATATCTGTGTCAGATGTGTTTTCTACTATGGCCCAGTTTGCAGTCATCTGCAAACTTTGTCAGCCATAACCCTCCTGTGTTTGCTTGTACTTCGGAAAAGTAGATGCCAAACAAGAGTGGGCCCAGGACTGAGCCCTGTGGTACACCACTTGTGACAGGCTTTGAGTCTGACATGGCGCCAGCAACTCTGACCCTGTGGGTTCTGTCACTCAGCCAGTTTGCAACCCATCTTGTGATATATGGGTTAACATTTAAGCTGATGAGTTTTTCA
This sequence comes from Protopterus annectens, assembly GCF_019279795.1. NCBI lineage: Eukaryota > Metazoa > Chordata > Ceratodontiformes > Protopteridae > Protopterus > Protopterus annectens. Next base: position 1,509,686,632 of record NC_056745.1, read on the forward strand.
ATGATACCCGAGTGGGGTATTGTATCGAAGGCCTTCGCCAGATCGAGGTAGGCTGTATGGACTGCCTTTCCCTCATCAATGGCTTTGGTGACTGTTTCGAAAAAGTCAACCAAGTTTAGAAGGCATGATCTGCCTTTGACAAAGCCAAACTGGGATGGATCCAAAGTCTGCAAATTCCCTATGTCTTTATTTATGAGGTCCATTATGATCCTCTCCATGGCTTTGCAGATAAGGCTTGTCAAGCTAATGGGCCGGTAATTTCCAGGGTCGTGAAGTGGGACCACAGTTGCAGTGCGCCACTCCCTGGGTACGTATCCAGAGGTAAGACTATGATTAAACAGCTGTCCTAGCTGTGGGTTTAATTCCTCGTTGAGTACGTGGAGCACACAGCCGGGGACACCATCAGGTCCCATGGATGCTGTGTTTTTTGCTTTGGAGAGAGCAGTTCTCACTTGGGCGTTGGAGATGTTTGGGGGGCTGCAATCGCTTGGTATAGATATCTCTCCTTTTGGGGAGGGGAGAAGTTTGCACTGAACCTGTCAGCCAGTATGTTGGCAATGTCTGTAGGATCAGTAATCTTCACATCATTTTGAACTAGTTCTGAGCATATCTGGGAGTTTCCTCCCAGGTTTCTAACATAGCTAAAGAAGGCCTTATGATTGTCTTTTGAGTCTTTAGCTATTTTTCTCTCAAAATTTGCTTTGGATGATTTTATGAGAGCTCTTAGTTTTTTACTTATAGTGATCAAGGGTGTCTTACCTTTTAAGGATTTTGCTCTATCTTGTAGTAGCTTCCTCCTTTTGTTGTAGAGTTTGTTTATGGCTGGGGTCCACCAGACTGGACGCTTGCCTTTGGTACAAAGAGTCTTTGTTTTGCTTGGGATTGCCTTATCCATGCAGTCCTGCAGGTGCTGGTAGAAGGCATTTGTAAGTGATTCAGCAGCTTGAGTACTGTTTTCCACCGGCTCGGGGGCCTTAAAGGAGACCACACTAGTCTTTAGAAGTGTGAAGTCGGCTTCGAGAAGTTTTTTACTGTGGTCTTTTTTATTTCAGGTGGGGGTGGGATGAGGACCTCCAGCGAGATTAGTTTGTGATCTGATCTCACCAGTGAGGGGTATACTTCGGTGTTGAACATTGTGCTCCCATGTTCGTGATGATGAGATCAAGTATGTTTTCTCCTCTTGTGGGGATGGTGACTAGTTGTTCCATGGCATTTGAGTTTATGAATTCCAGGAACTTTTGGGCTAGGGTGTTTGGGCTTGAGTAGTGTTTCCAGTCTATATTAGGGTAATTGAAGTCACCTAGTATGATGGTGTTTGGTGATACATTTATCCCCTCTAGTGTTTTCAGGAAGGCCATGTGAGGTTCCTGAGTTTGTGAGGGTGGCCTGTAACATGCTACAATTTGCAGAGCAGTCTTGCCTATGGTTAATTGCACCTGGATGGTCTCTGATGCATCGTGCATTGCCACCAGTCTTGAGGTGTGGGTGTCCTTGATGAATATGGATACCCCCCCTCCTTTCTTGGTATTGTCTGGATTTTGGGGCCGGAATGCATGATAAGAGGTAAAACCTGATAGTGCTGGGGTGCTCTCAGGAGCCTTGAACCAGGTTTCTGTCACTGCACAGACATCGATGTTCTCCATACTGAGAAGGGCCTCGAGTGCGTGCATTTTGAGATTTAGACTTCTGGCATTGAGCAGCATTACCCTTAGTTTTTTTTCCTTTTTTGTGTTCTAGGGTGGTAGGTTTAGAATTTGAGCCTTGCCTAAAAAAGGCACTATGTGGGTGGCAAGAGCCTTTGCCAATATCCGGAATCCCAGGGGTGACAGGTGCAAGCCGTCCCTTGCAAAGCAGCGTGGCTTGTCCAGCATGTCATCCCAGGCAGACAGACATTGGATCCCCTTTGAATGACACCAGAGTTTAAGCCAATTGTTAAAGCGATCATCTTATCTCTGTATTGTGGCATCATTCTTGGTGAAGGTAGGATACTGCTCAAGGTCAGGGTCATACCTGCCTGGGCTACATAATCAGAGAGCTCCTCAATGTCTCTTTTCATGTAGTCCAAGGAGATACGTCTCAGGTCGTTTACACCAGCGTGGACAATGACTGAGTCGTATTTGTACCTGCTGTTGAGAGACCTGAGTGCTTGTGTTATGTGGCGGATTCTCGCGCCCGACAGGCAGCTTACTGTGACCTTCTCCTTACTCAGTCTGGTGAGCGGGACGTCAATGTGTCTGACTATGGAGTCACCAATGACTAGTGTGTCTGGCACTGTGAGGTCTATGTGTTGCAGGTGTTGTGTTCTGAGGTGGTGGTTGTTTGGGTGTCTGCTTTGGTGGCCTCTGCTGTTTTGGTAGATTTTTGATCAGAGCCTTGAGTATGTCTTTGTGTGTTTATGTGTATGATTTGAGGTTGTGATGGTACTATGTGAGACTGGGTCTATAGTGTGTGTGGTAACCTTCTCCTCCTGACTGGTCTTGCCAGTCCTATGTTGAGAGAGCTCAGCCTCCAGTTTGGCCGTATAGTTGCATCTCTCGCATGTATTTGTGTTTTGTGGGAGGAGGAGAGGGTTGTCTGTGTACATGAGACAATTGTAACATTGCCTCAATATTCCCAGGTTCACCAGCTGAGCAGGAGAGGACACTAGCAACTGATCCTCGACATGCTAGAAGGACTAGACAAAAACTTTAAAAGAGATTCCGGGGACGTGGGTGACCGAGAAATGGGGGTTTGTCCTTTTGGGGTGCTATCTATAAGAGTGCCGTATCAAGGTAATAAGTACTGTAGGAGCAAGTGCTAGGTTTAACAGATAGAGAAAAGTCTACTTGGAGTCAAGTAGAGATGATCTTTTTAGGTATTAGAGAAAGTACTAGTAACAGGGATGCTTAAAGGTAAGATTGAAAGAATGCACTCTGCAGTGTGCACTAGAGAAGTTAGATATGAAAGTAGGTAACTTGAGTTTTACCTGTTTAAAAAGTTAAGGTTTAGTGGAGAGTTACTATTTTAAAACAGCAAGATGGACTGAAAGGGGTGGTTACCTTTGTATTTTGGTACTATGAAATACTGTAGGATGGCCAATAAATTTAAATAATTGAAGGGGTGGGATTTCAAAAGTGATGGTTTTGTGATTACTCACATAAGCCAGTGAAAGTAGAGAGAAATGAGATATATGGTCAGATTAACATAAGAGGCGGGCAACTAGAAAGACAGTGGTATTTAACAAGACAACTTAAATGGGTGGGAGGGCAGGAAAAATTCTGCCTGACTCAGAACAGAGAGAGCTGTGGTCTCTTTTGAAGTTTTAATATGCTGTTAAAACAGAATGCAAGCAAAACACAAGGAAAAGAAAACAAACTACAGTATTCAAAATATAGAAAGGCAATACAGAAATACAAAAAAAATAACAGCAAACTAACTTTTCCTTCACAGCAAAGTGTAGCAGAGTCTGGATGAGCCTTTCTGGTAAAGAAATGAAATATTTGTCAGGTAATTGAACCAGCTGGGCCATTCTCCACTGGTGCTGCTTTCAAGTGCATTTAATTTCATCTTGTGTTGTTGAGGTATGAAAAATAATGGAGAAAAAGAAATCTGCTTATTCAATGTGTAATATATGTGTGGATTCTAGCTAAAAGCAGCACAATATTGCATTTTTCTGTTATCTTTATAAATAAACTTTAAGGGATAGCAACATAATAAACACTTCCCATTCTTCATTTTCCATGGTATTCTATTGTCGTACAAAAGGAAATGCAGTGTCTTACTTTTTAAATATCTGATTGACTTTTGGGGAAGTAATTACTGTAAAACTATGGCTATAAACTGAGAGGGTATCTAAGTGGAATATAAAGATATATTTATTTATCATTTGTTTACCAGGAAATTCCAACTTGAACCAAAGTCAATTTTTAGTGGAGGATCAGGGAGAAACACTCCAGACAGATGTCTTTGTAATGTGGGAGAAAACTGGACTACCCAGAGAAAATCCACATGAATGCAAGGAGGAAATGCAGACTCGTCACAGAAAGCACTCCAGCCAAGAATTGAACCAGAGAACCTCTTGCTGTGAAGCAACAATGCTACCGCTGCACCACTGTGCCACCCATTATGTATATTGCTTCTATGTCTTTGCTGCAAGAATGGTATGATATTAAATTTTGAGTAAATTGTTAAAGGGAGTACTGAGCATTCCTGAGATGATGCTTAAGAGGCACCATACTGTTTGTGCTTAGGGTGGGTAATTGATCTATTGATATATCTATTTCACAAATGTATGTTGCTATGGCAATTTCAGCAGATAATTTCAAAATGGCCACAGTCCTACAGGTGTTACTAAGCTTGCAAACAATTCTCAATTATCTACTCTAGGTTAAAAGGAATTCTTGCCATTAATGTTCAGCTCTGTATATACGTCTTTGTCATTGGCAACACTTCTCTGGTTTTCCAATGATAGTTTCATTATTATATCTGTATGTTATTAAGCATTGCCTAAAGTATTGCAGTTTGCATGAATGCAAAGCTAGTAAAATCCCATTCTGTCAGGCTGGGTGTGCTGCCTGTTCTGTTTGCAGCCATTGCTGAAGATGAAGAAAGAAGATGACTGCAAGTACATTATGAAAAGTAGAAAACAAGACATGTCTTGTTAAGCATTGAACTGTCTGCTGTACAGTGTACATTAAGCATAGTATAGTCCACAAATAGCATTGCTTGCATCAGGTGGTTTTGCACTGCTGCAAACTGAATTGCCACAAACCACAGTTGTGGCCTGGATGCTGGTTCTTTGCCTGTGTACCCATATACTGTGCACAAATCTGCTGACAGGGCTGCTGTGCTGCTGCCACAGTCATCACTGGTGGGAGAAATGATAATGTGAGCTGCACTGCCACTATCTGTGGCTGACTGTGCCACGTGTGCTACAGACTGATGTATTATTATGCTGTGTAGAAAACAGCGGGGGTAAACATCCTGCTTGCAGTGGCAAAGTCATACTAGACGGCACCCCCAGATTGGCCTAGGCAAGAGAAACAGGCATTGAGTGGGTGAAACACTCACACAATGACCATCTATGTCAGGAGCAGGGTAGTACTGAAGTGCTCCTTGGCAACTCTGAGGGAGTTATAGATTGGTGCCATCAGACTAGGTTCAAGTGGGAAGCCTACATAACCTGGAAAACAAAATAGGCAGGGGACGTATAACAAAAATGTGTGGGGGGGGAATTACTCAGTACTACTTATGGCACTATAGCTAAAGAATTAACTACAGTTAGAAATGCTATTAGTAGCATGGACTTACTGACTTATTGACATTGAGGAATCCTACCATATAGAAAAAGGAGCCACGGTGAGCTTGTGTGACAAATATCAGAATTGTAAGCACTGCCAGGGAGCTGGAATGACACATTGATGCATTACTAACTACCAGACAGTTGATGGAATGGTATTCCTTCCTTTTCCAGTACAACTCTCCCATACGTTCATATAGGACCTTAATAGCAACATACAGGTACAATGTATGACACCTAGCAACATATAGGTACAATGTATCGCATGAAGCAGTTCAAGAAAGTGTGCCTATTTATCAAAGGCACACATGACATGTGCTTGGGCATGAGGTGACACTGGGATATAGATGTACTGATGCAAATGCATCAAGAATATGCCAAGGAATTGCTGAAGTATCCTGTGGCAGAAGCTTGTGAGATACCCAACATATCACCAGACTGTATCTGGAATCGCCTTGTGCAAGTATAGTGAGGGTCATGCATACCTTTGTATCTGCAGGTATTAGAAAGTCATGCTTGAGCTATACAAGCTCACTAAAGCCCATGCTATATAGTAGTCCACTCTAATGCTGTACAAGATTTGGTGATCAACAAAGTTCAGCTGCATTAATCTTTGTTTATATCTTCATCTTCTTGGCTGGTAAGTGCCATAGGATGTAAAACATTTTGGCATGTCCAAGCTAAGTACCACAAAATAGGAGACAGCTAAGCTAGTAATGAATGCAAACATCTTTGCAGACAGCAAAGTGAATAGAAAAGATGCAACTTAAGCTTTTTATAAGCCTTATTTGCACAGTGCAGTTGCATATCAAAAAGTGACTTTAAGTCACCCATTATGCCTTCATTTGTATAAGATTTTCTCAGTTTTATTAAACAGCTATGTCTAATAGCAACTGCTTTTTCTTAATCACACCTTAGTTTCACTTCGGCACAGCATGCACATATGTCCACTGAACCTAAGCATAGGTTCATAGGTTCATAGGTTCATACTAGGCTATCTGCCCTAGGGCATTTATAAGCCTAGCCAGAATGTGTTTGGCTTTCGCCACCCATTTTAAATTTATTTTGCTATAACCTTTTTCGAGGTTAGTATACTGTGCCTCTGTCTAACAGTGACACAGAAGTGATACCCGGGGTAAACCTATGATCTCCCATCCACTCATCAAGATTCCTCTTGAAGAGAGTCAATGAGGGACTCTGCCTAACCTGGACTGGGATTTTATTCCAGAGTGAAGGGAGCCTCTGGGTTATGAATCTGTCCCTCCAGCATGTCCTATTTATTTCAGTGCTGAGGTTCAAGTCTCTCAAGCGTATACGATGGGATTTGGATTTTCTGAGGTGCAGCATGTCCATTAATTCCGGGTTGGACATGGCTTTATACGTCAGGCACAGATCACCTCTGAACAGGCGGTATGCCACTGAGTAGAGCTGGAGTTTCTTTAACCAGGCAGCATATGGCATCTGTTTGAGCCCTTTGATCCTCTTGGTGAGGTACTTTTGGCGTCTTTTCAGTTGCTGCAGGTGTCTGGTAAGGTACATCCCAAAAGGGGCATTGTACTCAATTATGGGCCTGATGAGGGATGAGTAAAGAGGCACGATGACGTCCCCTGATCTAGATGTGAATCCCTTCATGATTTGGTGGGCTATATAAAACGTTTTTTTAACCACTTTGGCCACGTGGTTGTCAAATAAGAGATTGCTATCAACTTGGGTCCCCAGGTCCCTAATTACTTCTTCTGTACATAATGGATTACCACCTATGTGGTAATTTGTGGGCACTTTGTTTTTGCCAAAGGGGATGACTATACACTTTTTGGCATTTAGCTTGAGGCCATGGCTCTGGCACCAGTTGTCTATTTCTATGTGGCCCTTTTGGAGGATGCTTGTGTCGGCTGGAGAGTCGATTATGGAGCCCAGTTTGCAGTCATCTGCGAACTTGGTCAGCCACAGTCCTTCTGTGTTGGCCTGTACCTCCGAGAAATATATATCGAACAAGAGGCGTCCCAGGACTGAGCCTTGTGGGACACCACTTGTAACTGGTTTGGAGTCTGACATGGCTCCAGCAATTCTAACCATGTGAGTTCTGTCCTTGAGCCAGTTTGCAATCCATCTAGTGACATAGGGGTTTATATTTAAGCTGGTGAGCTTATCTATAATGCCCGAGTGGGGTATTGTATCGAAGGGTTTTGCGAGGTCCAGGTAGGCTGTATGGACCACCTTCCCCTCGTCAATGGCCTTGGGGACTGTTTCAAAGAAATCAACCAGGTTTAAGAGGCAGGATCTGCCCTTAACAAAGCCAAACTGGGTAGGATCCAGTGTCTGTAGGTCCCCAATATCTTTATTTATGAGGTCCATGATGATCTTTTCCATACCTTTGCAGACCAAGCTAGTCAGGCTTATGGGGCGATAGTTTCAAGGATCCATTGAGGCACCACCTTTATGGAGAGGGACCACTGTTGCTGTACGCCACTCTTTGGGCACATATCCTGTAGTAAGGCTGAGATTGAACAGCAGTTTTATGTTTGGGTTTAGCTCTTCTTGGAGTTCATATAGGATGCAGCCCGGGACACCGTATGGTCCCATTGATGCTGTGTTTTTTGCTTTGGAGAGGGCGGCTCTTACCTGAGCATCTGAGATGTCAGGGGGGCAGCACTCTGCTGGGATAGATATTTGCCCTTTTGGTGGGGGGGGGAGAAGTTTGCACTGAACCTGTCAGCTAGGATGTTGTTAATGTCTGTGGGTTCAGTGTATTTTTTGTCATTTTGGACTAATTCTGAGCATATCTGGGAATTCCCACCCAGGTTCCTAACATAACTAAAGAAAGCCTTGTGATTATCCTTAGTGTCCTGTGCAATTTTTCTCTTGAAGCTGGCCTTAGACAATTTTATGAGTGCCCGTAGTTTTTTGCTAATACTGATCGGTGATGCCTTCCCTTTTTGGGATTTTGCTCTATCATTTAGTAGCTTCCTCCTTCTATTGTATAGTTTGTTTATGGCTGGGGTCCACCAGACAGGACGTCTGCCTTTGGAGGATTGGGTCTTGGTTTTATTTGGGATTGCATGATCCATGCATTCCTGAAGGTGTTCATAGAATGCGTTTATAAAGGATTCTGCGGTCTGGGCCGTATTTTCCACAGGCCCGGGGGCTTTGAAGGATTGCACCTCGGTTTTGAGGAGTGTGAAATTTGCTTTAGAGAAGTTTTTCACTGTGGTTTTCTGGGCAGGGGTGGGGTCGGGATGTGAATATCCAGTGAGATTAGTTTATGGTCTGATCTTACCAGTGAGGGATATACTTCTGGTCTGGAGCATAGAGTCCCCATGTTGGTGATGATCAGGTCCAGTATGTTTTCCCCTCTTGTGGGAGTGGTAACAAGTTGTTCCATAGCATTTGAGTTTATAAATTCTAGGAACCTTTGGGCTAGAGTGTTGGAGCTAGAGTAATGCTCCCAGTCTATGTTTGGGTAGTTGAAGTCGCCCAATATAATGGTGTTTGGAGAGACCTTCATATTTTCCAGTGTTCTCAGAAAGGCCGAGTGGGGTTCCTGGGTTTGGGAGGGTGGTCTGTATCTGGCTATAAACTGGAAGGCAGTTTTACCCACTGTTTGTTGCAAATGGATAGTCTCTGATGCTTCGTGCTTTGCCACCAACCTGGAGATGTGGGTATCTTTGATGAATATCGATACTCCCCCTCCTTTTGTGGTTCGGTCCAAGTTTTGGGGCCGAAAAGCATGGTATGAGGTATAACATGGTAGTGCTGGGGTGCTCTCGGGAGCCCTGAACCAGGTTTCTGTTACTGCACAGTTATCGATGTTCTCCATGCTAAGGAGAGTTCCGAGTGCGTGCATCTTGAGGTTTAGACTTCTGGCGTTGAGTAGCACTACTCTTACTTTCTTATCCCTTGTGATACCTATGGAGGTGGGTTTGTCTTTTGAGCCTTGCCTAAAAAAGGCACTATGGGGGTAGCCTTCCTTGTTTCACCTGCAGCATAATGATAATGAATATCACCCTATGTTTCTGTTGGGTTTTATTAAGAAACATAATAACAAGATTAATAACCAAGAAAACTACAATCAAAGGATCTACAATCATATTTTTGGAATGCATGACCATTACAAAAACAATCTGGTAACCTCCTTGCAGGTTTACTCAGATCTCCCCACAGCTTAAACCCTACTATTACTTTGGCAAGTGAGAGCATGAGAGATCACTCTCTGCCCCCTAATTTAGCATTCCACCCCTGACAGTAAGTCACAGACCATGATTTGGCATTTTCAGTCCTTTACAGAAAAGAAAATAGCACTGAAGATTACACAGTCACTGCCAGAAATATGTTGTCATGGAATAAAATCTGTATTTTGACAATGACGTTAAGTATCAGCTTACTATGCATTTGAGTCCCTCGACCCTGCAAGCTTCCTTGTCAAGCTGCTGTTGCATTCATAAGTGAAAAAAGAGGATCTAGAATTACATGTGAATGTCCTCTATGCTTTTTCTACCATTGTGTTGTCCTACAAATGGACATTCTTTTGGTACCAGGTAGAAGGTTATTTGGACCTTAGAGGCTTCTGTCTAGCTCCATGAAAGCTGTACATTTCAGCTTCTTTTCAATGGTATGGTTCTGACTCTCTGATTATACACTTTTCTGTATAATTGTTCAAGTTTATATTTTACTGAATATTGTGATAGCCTTCCTTGTTTCACCTGCAGATCCCCTGCTTTGCCTTATTCATTAGCAATCAGGCTTCTCAGTAACCAACATGGTTGTCCAAACTGGAAGGTTAGAGTGAGTTGTCCTGTTCTGATGTTATTTTGCTATCACTCCCACAGTGAGGGTAGATTGTACACAGACATCATCGATCACAGTCTTGTCCTCCCCTAGTGAGGGTAGATTGTACACAGACATCATTGATCACTGTCTTGTCCTCCCCCCAGTGAGGGTAGACAGACATCATCGATCACTTTCCTGTCCTCCCCCAGTGAGGGTAGATTGTACACAGACATCATCAATCACTGTCTTGTCCTCCCCTAGTGAGGGTAGATTGTACACAGACATCATTGATCACTATCTTGTCCTCCCCCAGTGAGGGTAGACAGACATCATCGATCACTGTCTTGTCCTCCCCCAGTGAGGGTAGATTGTACACAGACATCATCGATCACAGTCTTGTCCTCCCCTAGTGAGGGTAGATTGTACACAGACATCATCGATCACTGTCTTTTCCTCCCCCAGTGAGGGCAGATTGTACAAAGACATAATCGATCACTGTCTTGTCCTCCCCCAGTGAGGGTAGATTGTACACAGACATCATCGATCACTGTCTTGTCCTCCCCCAGTGAGGGTAGATTGTACACAGACATCATCGATCACAGTCTTGTCCTCCCCCAGTGAGGGTAGATTGTATACAGACATCATCGATCACTGTCTTGTCCTCCCCCAGTGAGGGTAGATTGTACACAGACATCATTGATCGCAGTCTTGTCCTCCCCCAGTGAGGGTAGATTGTACACAGACATCATCGATCACTGTCTTATCCTCCCCCAGTGAGGGTAGATTATACACAGACATCATCGATCACTGTCTTGTCCTCCCCCAGTGAGGGTAGATTGTACACAGACATCATCGATCACTGTCTTGTCCTCCCCCAGTGGGGGTAGATTGTACAAAGACATCATCGATCACTGTCTTTTCCTCCCCCAGTGAGGGTAGATTGCACACAGACATCATCGATCACTGTCTTGTCCTCCCCCAGTGAGGGTAGATTGTACACAGACATCATCAATCACTGTCTTGTCCTCCCCAGTGAGGGTAGATTGTACACAGACATCATTGATCACTGTCTTGTCCTCCCCCAGTGAGGGTAGATTGTACACAGACATCATCGATCACTGGCTTGTCCTCCCCCAGTGAGGGTAGATTTACACAGACATCATCGATCACTGTCTTGTCCTCCCCCAGTGAGGGTAGATTGTACACAGACATCATCGATCACTGTCTTGTCCTCCCCCAGTGAGGGTAGATTATACACAGACATCATCGATCACTGTCTTGTCCTCCCCCAGTGAGGGTAGATTGTACACAGACATCATCGATCACTGTCTTGTCCTCCCCTATTGAGGGTAGATTGTACACAGACATCATTGATCACTGTCTTGTCGATGACATGAAGTTTTGAACCAATTTACAGACAAGTCACCTGGGTTAGCGGACACAGCATGGCAGGCTTCATTTTCATTCATATTAAACAATTTTCTCTAGTCAGTATGCAAATTTCCCATCAGTGCTGACCAGGATTGATTGTCCTTGTTATGGTTTGTCTTTCCTATTTTGTGTTGATACTGGGTACATTTTTAAAGCAAGATAATGCAGTTAAACTCCCCCTGCAAAGAACAAACACCTGACACCCGTGTAAAAGTATGTGCACCCTGACACACTGAATGCTGCAGTATTCCAATGCTGATCAAACTAAGCCTACCTGGACACTCCTATGGCATGAAAACTGTGGCACCCATATCCATGATATATGGTATGATGGATGCCTAGGAGTTGTCATCTGTTCCTAGGTTCACCAAGAATTCCTCAGTGGCTGAGAGTGGTTGTTCTGCTGCAGGCCCTCCACTGGAGACACCACGATCCCTGGCCACATCTGCTGCTCTTCTGTGTGAAGCATTAATCATAACTATGGTACAGTGCTGAATCTGCGTATATGTCTTGCTCTGGTAACCTATGGTGTTAGCATCACAAACAAGGTCAGCCCACAGTGCTGCCTGCTGTTCCCTGTTTTGCTTCCTCCTGTACAGTAAGAGTTCATGGTGTTGGCAGAAACTTTCCAGGATTATATAATTCCCAGCATCCATAAAAGGGGCATGGTGCCTGCCATACATGTCTCCTGCACACCAACAAAATGAGAACACATGTCAGGATCACATACATGGAAGAACACTATGTAGAGATACAGCAAAAACAGAATGTCTGGCAGCATCCCCTGTTTGATCACACATCTCATATTCCACAGTGTGCAAATATACTAACCATGTTGATACAACTAAGATACTAGCAATAGTCAGCTAATCTCATTTGTTCCATGGCAGATACTGCTATATGATCACACATCCAACACAGGAGTGCATTGTAGTGTGTCCCCTAGGGATGACCATCCGATAATATGTCAAAACAACAGTGCCAAACAAATAGCAGTGTGTATTACAACCACTATAAATGGATATTCCTATGAGATCAGTGTGCCACATTGACAAAAAACATTCCACCCTTAATAGACTATACATCCTCTCTACGTGTAACAAATCTGGAAATCAATGAGATGTCATTATTACAGTTCAAGGAAAGGCTTAATACTGTAATCCCTATTCCCCCTAAGTATATTCACACATATGCATCATATTGTAAACAAAAAGGTTACATACGTGATGGAGTACAATACTACTCTGTTGATATGTGCAGGTATATAAAGTTTTTGGCAACACTTTTATTGTCTGAAGAAAGTCTCATACAGACTGGCTCCCCTAGACAGCTGTTTGCCTTTTTAACATGGTTCTCATTACCAGGTAATTGGCTCTTAACCCATCTGTGATTCTGAAATGCTAATTGCAGCCAACACAGCTGATTTACACTATCATCAGCCAATGACATGCAACCACTTTACAAGATATAAGGGCTCCTTATAGATTGCAAGCCTTTTCTGATATGTTGTGCAGGACATCACTGGGGTGAGGAGACTATGTCATCACAGAGGGTAGTATGTAGAAGCTATTGTTACATAGAGATGTGTGTGGCACAGGCTGCTGCTGCTCCAGGTAATAGGCCAAGGCAGAGAGTGTGAACACTGTGGAGGACAACATACTGTACGAGTAACTGTGGCAGCTGTATTGTCCTTGTAGTAGTGGCCGAGCCAGACTGAGGGTACCCATTCCACTCCAATTAAGGCACATGTTGAAGGTAAGTATGTTAGGCAATGGTATCATTAACAGAGTACTAGGCTACATGCTTGTTGTGTCCTTGATCAAGATAGGAGATAAATATAACAGTATGTCCACCATTTGGGCAACTGTCAGGCCACGTGTTGCATGCTGTTACTCATTTGGAACATGTATGCTTGCAGTCCTTGTTACAAGCAGGGGCTTCATATGTGTGTTAGTTGTGCAGCTGTTCTAATCTACACTGTGAGTTTGAAAGCATTGCGTACTGCACTCTTGTAGTAGTGGGCCTCATTTGCATTACTTAAGTTAAAATCCTCTGTGAATGCATATTAATGCATGACGTGATACGTTATAACTTATAGTGTTGCTATAGGGATATGTCAAGTGTGTTCCTATCTGCAGACTTGTGACTTCCATCAGTGAAAAGCAGATATTTCATTTTAAATGCATTGTGTGTATAAAAAGTGCATGACTCAGTCATTCACTGATGGCTTCACAATAATGTAATTTAAATGCTACACACCACTGGATTTGAGCCCAGGACAATGAGTGCCAAAACTTACTGTTTGCACAGCATTTAACAGACTGAGCTACTGAGTCACTGCTACACCATGTGTATTTGTGAAGGTGTAAGTGCACACATACAGTCTGTAACATACATCCATTACATTCATTATTATGTACCTGGATTTATAGGGATGTATTTCTCCACCAGAGTCCCAGTTGAACATGTATTTTGCCATTAAAGTTTTAGCAAGTGTACTTGTACATGTTGCTGAAAAAAGTGCCCATTTACCTGCTATTAGAGACCTCAGTTACATCCATTAATCTTTGTCTGGCTTTCTAGTGGGGCAGTTCTGTACCAGACTCCAAGGTACACTCCCAGTTTTTCCATTACTCTTTCAGCAAGTTTGCGTGATGAGGCACAGTGCACAACTGTGCATAAACATGCTTCATTACAGTAACTTTCAATTACTATCTTTTGCTTAAACCAAATGTTTAAATACCAGCTGTGTGGCTTGGCAGGTTAATGCAGTGGTCTGCAGGTGTGATGGTCTCGGGTAAGAAATATGGGACAGGTGTTTATTTTGTACGTGTTTATTATCATTTAAAACACATATATCAATATACTGTAGCTTACATTTATCTGATGCTGTGTGATGTGCTGCATTGTGCAGCTTCACTCAAAAAATCTTTAAAGAAAGGAAAAATGGGGAGATAGGACAGTAGTGAAAATGGATGCAAATGGGTAGAGAAACATAGTGAAAGGCAGGTATGTATGCGCAGGAAGGGTGTAAGGAAGAACCATAGCCATCCAGTTCTTGTACAGCAACAACTGTGCACCTTGTCAGAATTTGTAGATGAAGTTGGACTGTCACCACCAGAAGGAGGGGTGAGGACAACATAATTGCATTGTCAAGCCAATTGAACTATGTTATGTATGTCTGGTGGACATGTGTGCAAAATGGAGAGCTATGTATTCAATAATAGTTTTTGGGGACAGGTGCCCATTTTTTTTAAGTTAGAGTGGAATGTTGGGGAAAGGACATAGGTACATGTGGGTGAGGTAAGTTCAGAAGGTGATGAAGCTTTTGTAGAGAGACAAGACAGCAGACATGGGTGGTGTGTGACACAAGAGGGGGGTGAACACCTTGGATGGGGAGGGTGTTGTGGAATGCCAGTCCAGGTCCCTCCACAAGGTAGCAGCGTGACTCAAGTCCCCCTCATGGGACTGTCGGCACTGTTCCTTCACTGCCCTTCTGGTGGCAGTGGTGGAGGCTGGACTCAAGGCCACCATGCCATCATTCGGGTGCAGGTGGCATCCAAAACCATGGAACACAATCCTGCACACCAATTCTGGCAATTTGTCATGGGTGACAACACCCTCTCCACCACCACTATCAGAAGGGGGCCCAGGCCCAGCCAGTGAGGTGGAGCTGCCCAGTGCTACAGATAGTGCAGGGGCTGCAGAGTGGGCACCACCAGGCTGGTTCCCAGACCCAGAGTGCATAAGTATTCTATCGGTTATTGTAAGCTGATTGTAGAGTTGCAGGCTGGGGAAGCCATTTTAGTAGTTTTAGATTTTGACAGTGATGAGTGTGATAGGTAGTCCCTGTAGCAAATCTAGCAATATGGTTGTAGCAGACAGTTAATTTATTTAGTTTGGTTTTTGAGATGTTGGTGAGAATGGGAGAGGCATACAGGAGAGCGGAAAGTAGGTGGGTGCATGCTGTGTTGGTTCTGTCCAAACGGGATAAAAAGGCTTTGTTTCTGTATAGTGAGCCCAGTTTTTTGTTGTTTTTTTTTTTTAATTATGTGGTTAACATAAAGGTCAAATTTCAGATTGTTGTCAATTAGTACCTCAAGTAGTATGGTGAGGCTATCAGGGGATATTATGGTACCTTTGTTAGATGTGATTCTGAAGGTGACCTGAGGGGACCAATGGGTTGAGGAGAACATCAATAGCTTGGTTTTGTTAGCATTCAGTAGTAGATGTCTGCTAGAGAACCAGCTTTCAACTAAGTTAAATGTTTTCTGGGTCTGGAACTGGAGTTCTGGGAGGAAGTTGGCTGAGAAGACCAAAGTAGAGTCGTCTGCATATTGTATACAGGTAGCTTCAGGGGTGGCTGACTGCAGATCATTAACAAAGATTGAGAATAGTAGAGGACCTAATATGGAGCCTTGTGGAACTCCTAATGAAACAGGTAGAAGGAAGGAGAATCTGTCTTGCCAGATAATTGCCTGATTTCTACCTTGAAGGTAATGTTGAAACCAGTTGATAGTTTGATTATGTAAGGAAAGTTTACGAAGTGGGAGTATTAGCCTGTTATGATTGACCATAGCGAAAGCTTTAGAAAGATTTAAAAAGAGAGCCAATGAGATTTTACCGTTGTTCCTATTCTGGTTGATGGAGTCTGTGGATGATAACAATGCTGTTGTGGTGCTATGACAGGGACTAAAGCCATGTTGTGAGTTTTCCATGCTTTTGGCTAATGGTGAGAGGATGGCTATGGGCCTATAGTTGGATAACTCTAAAGAGTTTCCACCTTTATGCAGAGGTATGACATGTGATATGTTCCAGATGCTGGGAATGGTGGTTTCAGTGATTGTCCTATTTATTAGGATTGAGATTGGGATAGCAATGGCATCAGCTGCCAATTGTAAGTATTGAGCTGGGAGCCGGTCAGCAGCAAGGGTAGTTGGTTTAAGTTTAGTCAGGAGTTTTCTAATGTAACTGGTGGGGACAGGTTGTAAGCTAAAGGTCTTCTTGTCATTGGTGACATTTAGTTCCAGACCATCAGTAGAGGTGCCTGTTTGCTGTTTGGCTAGGGTGAGTATGGTATCAGTAAAGAATTTATTGAAAGTATCTGGTAGATTATCAGTGTTAGTCCCTGCCGGAGAAGAGGGGGTTGGTGTGGTAACATTGCTAGGTCTTAATATTTTATTTATACCTGCCCAAATCTTTTGTGGTTGATTTTGATGCCTAGTTAGTACATTATGGAAGTAATTGCTTTTGTCTTTTAGAATAGCTCTTTTTGTGTCATTCCTAAGTTGCCTGTAGTAGAGCTGGTCAGTTACAGATTTGGTGGTTCTCCATTTGGACCAGGCTGAGTTTCTTTAAGAAATTTTTATTTTGGTACTATTAGTAAGCCAAGGTACTGTTTTAGGTTTAGCTCTGGAAGTACATGGGGGTGCATGTGAGTCTAGAATAGAGAGAGAGAAAGGTGGAATTAAAGTAGTTTATGGCTTCATCTAATGGCAAATGGTGGAGTATGGACCAATTACAACGAATTAGATCAGATTGGAAGCTGTAGACACTGAAATTATTTTTATTCCTAATTGTCTGATAAATGGGCTGATGGATTTTATTAGTTTTGGTTTGTATGATAAAGATGGGGAGGTGATCACTTAAGTCATCTGGGAGGGTTCCCGAGATGTAGTTCTGAGATTGTTGGTTAGTGAGTATCCAGTCTCGGACACTTCCTTTGTTATTCTTTTTATTGAATCTAGTGGGAGATTTTATTAGTTGGAAGAACCCATGTAGGTTAATGTGGGTGGTAAGGGTTTGTGAGGTACATAGGTTCCAGTCTATGTTAAAATCCCCTAGAATAAGATTTTCTTGGGAATTAGAATTAGATAGTCCATTGAAAATGCTTTCTAAGGTACCTATATTATTACCTGGGGGAATGTATCCACAGACAATATTGATGTTTCCTGTTGTTAATTTTACTTTTGGCAGTTAAGATCTCTGCATTACTGCATGTGGGAAGGTCAGGGGCTACTTTGATAATTTCAAGGGTTTTTTTATTATATAAGTGTTACACCTCCTCCCTTTTTCCCTATATGGTCCAAATTTAGAATGTTATAGCCTGGAGGGAGAATTTCATTGTCTGTTATGGTAGGTTTTAGCCAGGTTTCGGAAATACCAAGAATGTCAGGGTTATAGGTAGCTAGGAGAGCATGTAAGTCCTGTAGTTTGATTTTAATGCTTCTAATGTTCAGATGAATTACCATGAGATTAGATAAGGATCTTTGCTGGAGCCAGGTGGGAATAGGGGAATTGTTGATTCTGCAGGTGTCAATTAGTGGGCCTGGGTTAGGGTGAATGTCTCCAGCCTTTAGTATTTTAGCCTGGATACTTGCTATTAGTTTGGTTAATTTGAGAACTAAATATAGATAGCGTCTAGTTTTAGCAGAGTTAGGTAAATCGGTAGCTTTATTTGTGTGATTGTTAAATGGCTTGTGGTAAATTGGAATATTAAGGTTTAATTTATTTTGGATAGTGCTACTGGGTAGGGAAGTTGTGGTCCAGGCTTTGGGCTAGTCTTAGCCAAGGAAGTATTGTTTTTCATAGGTGGTTTGGTAATATGCACCTAGCAGGATGGGGAGGAATATAAGTAGTGTTAAATGGTTTAAGGGGTATGCTGACTTAATGATAGAGTACATGGATACTAAGAAAACCAGTATACCTTAACATATATTACTAAGCTACCTGTCAGCATTGCTATGCACTGTGCCACCCCACACAAACAACCATTCAAAAAATTAAAAAAAACACATAGACAAAAACACGTAATTAATTACATCTGGTTTCTTTTTATAGATGTCTGACAGATGTCACATGTGCATGTGTAATTGCAGCTCAATATTGCTGTGCTCCGCTCCATGCCCAGGAAACAGGCATTAAAGGAATGCAAAATAAGTAATTAAATACATCAAGTTTCTATTTTTAGATGTCTGACAGGTGTCAGCTGTGTAGGTGTAAGTGCAGCTCTGCACTGCTGCGCTCCTCGCCTCACCGCACAAATCAGCATAAAAATAAATTAAAAAAAAGTACTAACATATAACAAAAAATATTAAAATTCACATATAATTCTATACTAGCAGGAAACATTACAGGGTTTCTTCTCCTGAATATAACATATGTCCAGGAATTCCTTAGACAGTCCACAACCATGAGACACTACACTACTGCCTACAAGGATTCAATATCCCTGTTACTATGATCTCCCACGGCAGCATGCAATGACTGCTGCTGAAGGGAAACCATGGCCGTGTTATGAGTACATTCCATGTAGGCTCTAAATAGAGCCTACACAGATTTTATTAAATCTTGGGGTTTGTGATGAACCAGATATTGTGTCTCCAACTTCTCCAGGCTGTTCACCATACATGCTGATGCTTCAGAGATTGGCTATTGGATAATGCTGGCAAAGAATAAATTCAGTTTTTTTTCTCAGCAAGAAATGAAGTAAAGCAGTAGCCAGACACTTTACAACACAGAGTGTATGCCTGATATTTAACTGGGTTTTAGGACTCCTATGATATTACATATTAGGCATATAATTCACCTGTAATAGCTTCACTGGAGAAAATAAGAAATTGAAAGCTCTTTAGATGGGTCCTAGAGCTCCAACAACTCTGCTTTAGGAGTTCAATATCATCCCAGGATTCAGCACACAGTTCAGATGGTTGGTCTAAGACTCACAAACCTTCTTGCAGAGTGAAAGAAGCTTGTGGATTCTAGCAGGGTGTAGTCTTCTGTAGCAGGACACGTGTTCCTGCTAGGTGAATAACAGATAATAGAATTGGAAATATGGCAGTCATTGTAATGAGACATATTATGAATAGGTTTGTAGAGTTCTATTTAGTTGGGGAAAATAGAGTTGTAGGGAAGAGTGTTTCTGAATTAAGAAATTCAAGACTGGTCCCTCTAAGCCAGGATACTTGAGGGTCAGATAACAGCAGCCAGCTGACCACTTGTGCACAATTTAAGGCCAGGGTAAATCTAGTATGGTAGAAGTTATTTGGAGTAAGAATCCAGAGAAGTCTGTAGTTGTTTCATGAAAGAAGAGTCAGACTGAGGCTGGAGCGAAGAGCTCTGAAATAGGAGTCCAGTTGGAAATGCATGATTGTCAGAAGATGTCCTGGTAGCTGGGATAGCCAAAACATATTATTTTTGGTAAAA
Organism: Protopterus annectens; assembly: GCF_019279795.1. Taxonomy (NCBI): domain Eukaryota; kingdom Metazoa; phylum Chordata; order Ceratodontiformes; family Protopteridae; genus Protopterus; species Protopterus annectens. The sequence goes on from NC_056745.1 coordinate 1,509,706,313, forward strand.
GACTTTGTTTCTCCTATTAAAGCCCTAATGATAAAATGTCTGCATTGTTTGTTTTTTTGTGTTCTGGTATAAATTTTGATGAGAGACTTGCTTCAGAAACAATGTTTTCACTGATGGACAAAGACTGTCAGCCCTGGAAAGTTTTGTGAACCTGAATGGAGTAGCACCATTAAAATGGCTACCGAACTGAACTATGCATCTTTCACATGACCATTGCATACTTCATTTCATCTGTGCTACCCATTGGGTTATAGCTTTGGTGAAGTTGGCCTATTTTATGTTGCACCCAATAAAATGCAAGAGTTTGTTAGAGATGCTGTTTCTTTCTTGCTTGAAAATTCTACAATATGTATGTTTGTCTGTGTATGTACAGTATGTATATTTATTTATTATGTATTAAAAGTTGAAATTATTTATGTATTAAAAGTTGAAACT